>NC_088926.1:15870000-15940000 GCF_038396675.1 Hydra vulgaris | reverse complement strand
TCAAAATAAAAAACTCAATAAAAAAAATATCTTTTCAAAATACCTTTTACACAGAATTAGATTAAATTTAAGTGAAATGATGAAAACCTAATACAAATTTGTAAGCGAATCGGTAAAATTTAACTTGAACTAGCGTACTATTTTAAACCTGAAACTTTTTATGTAAATAATTATAATAATTAACCATTTTTATGTAATAATTCAATAATTAACGATTCAAAAATTCAAAAAACTATATTTAAATAGCAATTAAAAGTTAACCTTTCTTTTATAAACAATATCTTTTATTATTTCATTAACTTGTAGCTCTGAATGCGAGAGATTTTCTTCAATATTGCTAGTTAGAGAAGAAATCTAAAATAAATAAAATATGAACCATTTTGTGCATATGTACATTAACGGTATACATATATGTGTATATATATATATATATATATATATATATATGCATATATATATATATATATATATATATATATATGCATATATATATATATATGTATATATATATATGCATATATATATATATATTATATATTTATATATATGTTGATGGTATTTAAATTTAATTGTATAAAAACTTAATTAAAAAAATCAAACCTGTTCTCCTTCTTTCAGGTAATTATTTTGCAAAAAGTGCTCTACGTTCTTCAATGCTGTTTGTCTTAAATTATATTAACACTGTATAAATGTTAGCAAGAATTCAGCAATAAATTTCACTTTTTTTACATTAGGGTTCATAAAATAATATCAAGAGAGGTATCGTTTCAGCAAAAGAAACATAGTTTGATGGAATAGGTCATAAATTCAACAAAAAAAAAGAGCTGTATAATCATGTACTTAATAAAATTATTCCAAATATAGAAAACAGTTAATAACTAATTATTAGTTGTTTTCACCCTGTGTTTTTGTGGTCCGTGTTTTTGTGGTTTTACGAGTTATTTACAAGCACTATATTTAGAATTATTTTATTAAGTACATAATCATACAGCTCTTTTTTTTTGAATTTATGACCTATTCCATCAAACTATGTTTCTTTTGCTGAAACGATACCTCTCTTGATATTATTTTATGACTTAAGCTATGCTAAGCTTTTATTTAATAAAAATCCGTAAATCTTAGAGCATGTTTCTTGGCGCTATACTATTATTAATCTTCATAGTATTCAAAAAAGTGCAACATATTTGTGATGATTTTATCAACTTAAACAATTTTCCAGTTCTGAAATTAATTGAAAATTTTTTAAAAAATTGTTAATTACACTAAACAATTGATTTAAATTTGTGCAAATTGGATTATATGTGTGTGTTATACTTACAAATCCTTTAGTTGTTCGAGCTCATCATAACTTTCCAGTGGTACTGCTTGTTTTGCATGATCAGCTATATCTTGATAAGTTTTGTATAAAACTACTTTGTCGCTGGGAGGTACTAATAATACAAATCCAGTACATACTTACATATATATGTAAATATAAATATATATAAATATATATATATATATATATATATATATATATATATATATATATATATATATATATATATATATATTGGTATATTGGTATATTGGTATATATATATATATATATATATATATATATATATATATATATATATATATATATATATATATATATATATATATATATATATATATATATATATATATATATATATACATATATATATATATATATATATATACATATACTTTGGTTGACTGTAATTTTTTGTCTACAGCTTCTGTAGACAAAAAATTACAGTCAACCAATTACAGAGGCACTTTGATATTTATTTATCCTTTTGACCTATAAAACAAAACAATGAAATATTATTGAAATCGGAAATTATTTAGAACTGCCTCATGGGATCTAAGCTTTGCAGATTTTTCATTTTCAGACTTGATTTTTAAAATATTTACTTTTGTACCTATTTCCAGGAGCTAATTAGTAATTACTATTATTACCTGCAAAGAATTTGTATTTAGTATTTATTTACTTACTTATTATTCACCAAAGGCCATAGATCACAAATAAAAATAAAACAAACAAAATGGTGGAACCTTGACTGCAGACAGCAATGTTAAAACAAATTTAAAATAAAAGAAATAATGCAAAACATTTATTTACTTATAGTTACCAAAGATTAGATTATAAAGCTAATGTAAACCAAATAGTGGTTGGCAGACAGCAATAATGGCTGAAACAAGATCAAAAATTTACATTTGATTTCCCCAATTTGATTGGGGAACCTTAACCAAATTTTAGTGGCAGAGTTTTGCCCACAAGTTTGGGAGTTTAAAGAATATATTATTTCAAAAGAACAGTCAAACTCTAAAAGATGCCATAAAAACTGTAGTCCAGCAGCTGTGTGAGATCTGGACAAAAGTGTGTGAGGCCAAAGCTAGAATTCCAACTGTTGAACATAGAAGTGTTGTTCATAAAACTGAAGCTTTATTGGAAAGATGCAGAAATATTTCAAAGAACAAGAGTCGTGGTGGGCAAGCACAGCAGATAAAAGAAGAAAATTTTTTGAACTCAGTAAATTGTCTTTTTGATATTGCTCACCACAATGCATGAAGCTGATAAAAATAGAAGAAGATCAAATTTTTTTTTGCAGAATCAACATTCAGAAAGAAAATATGCCATGGGAGGTGTAGATAGAATTTTGTCAAAAAAGAAGAAAGTAAAGAATCAAGAATGCAAAAGGAAGTTCAATGTGGTATCAAAGAAGAGGAGAGAAAGGGAAAATCCAAAGAATATCTGGAAATAGAAAAAGAATTATTGTCATCATCAGATAGTTCAAGCGAAGCAGACAATGCTATATCTAGCAATGAAGACTATACGTTCAACAACATAACAATTTTGTTGAGGAACATTGTCAGAAGAAACCTCCATCAATTTCTAAATGTGCAAAGGTATCTGCTTTAGATGTTATTTCTTCAGCACTTGCATCTGCACTTCCTAAAATGGCACAAGGGACTGGTGACCTTATAGCAAATGCAACAATGGTTACCATTTCTGATTGGAAATTGAAAAATCAAATAGTTGGAATTTCTTTCAACACTACGGCATCAAACACAGGTCGACTAAATGGTGCGTGCACAATTTTAGAAAAAAAACTTGGAAAAATCTGCTCTGGTTGGCATGTTGCCATCACGTGCATGAAGTTCTGTGTGGCGATGTCTTCAAGGCAGTTTTCGGTCCATCCTCTGGTCCAAATGTGTTGCTATTTTGTCGATTTCAGGAGTATTGGCCAAACATAGACCAAGAAACATATACAGCTTGCACTGATCATTGTTTAAATGAAGAACTTTAAGAATTGAAGAGAGAACTAGTTGATTTTATTTTAGGAGTGTTGAATGGAAAGGCAGGAAATTTACCCAGAGAAGATTATTGTGAACTTTTGGAACTTACTTTGATCTTTCTTGGAGATATTTTACCTCGATGCATACAGTTCCGAGTTCCTGGTGCTTTTTACCACGCGAGGTGGATGCCTAAAATAATTTATGTTTTAAAAATTTTCTTATTTCAAACTTAATTTAAGCTCACCAAACGCGAAAGTTCAGGGTGTTTGGAATTTGGTTTGTTTGTTGCGCTTATCTATGTAAAAGCATGGATAACCTGCTTATACTCATGCGATGCTCCATTTAACAATTTAAATCTCATAAAAGCATTAACAAAGTACAGTTCAACATCAAAAGTAATCTCAACAACTGTGTCGAAAGGAGTGGGTCACCATTTATGGTATCTTGGAGAAGAACTAGCACTGCTTGGTTTGTTTTCTGATCAGTTATGAAGTTCATCAGTTATGACTGTTATGAAGAAAAAACCTATGGTAGCAAAATTGCAAGATCAGATTGCAGACAATCAAGAACTTGATTGTTGATCAATCTGATACACTGGAACAGAAGATCTGAGTGCAAAACCTCTGGAGTATTTCATTGGACCATCTTCACATTTCTTTTTTGATGCCTTACAGTTAGACATGTCCTTTCTGAAGGAGGATATTGAGAAGTGGTCAGATATTCCAAATTATCAGGCCGCAAAGAAAACCGTTAAGGCACTAATAGTTGTCAATGATAGTGCAGAAAGAGCTATTGCTCTAGCCACTGCATTTAATTCTTCAATAATAAAACAAGAAAAGCAAAAACACTATTTGTTTCAAATAGTGAAATGTCACTGGCGAAAATTTCCCAATCCAAAGAAATAAACGTTACTTTCAGATGTTGGTTGTAACAGAGCAGTTAACTGAACACATGGAACAAATAGTGAAAACTGAACAGTTTTAATGGAAAAGTATTAAAATAAAACTTCCTTTTAATTTACTGTCAAGATATAAAATTTGTTGCATATTTTTTATGTTAATAAAAAAAAATTAATTTTTTGGAATATTCTTAAAAATGACTAAAAATGCTGAAATTTCGAGGTCGTTGAGGCATTTCTAAATATTGTTCTTAAAATTTTTTGTGGTGTATTTACGAAGCAAAAGGAACATAAAAATGCCTCTAAAGTGCCTCTAAGATATAAAATCATTTTATTTTCTGAATGTATATATATATATATATATATATATATATATATATATATATATATATATATATATATATATATATATATATATATATCACTTCCTATATATGAATGTATATAGCAACGACTTATTCCTAGACAAACAAAGATGGGGTGAGAAGTGGAGGTGAAGGTAAAAAAAACTATTTTAAATATTAAAAAAAGCTTAATTTTTCTAGACATTTCTAGACATTCAGTTTTTTCAATTGTGGGTACCAGTGGTCTATATACACTTAATGATGTTCTCCTACCAACTCCCTCTACCTCAGCCATAATAAAGTGAGTTATTATTAAACGTATAAAGAAAGTTTAGGATGAATAAAGGCTTTTTGTGTTTAAATTGACCTATAACAGTCAGAACTTTCATCCAAAGAGTATTATTTAGATGAATTTTCTTAAAGAAATTTCATCCAAATTCCATTCACCATGGTTAATGTCAAAAAATGTATTCATCTCAGTGGTGATTTCTTGTCCATTGTTAAGAGTAAATACTTCTATGCTTAGACTCTTGAACATGCAGAGTATTCAATAAGTATTAGATCAGCATCAGGGTTGCATGGTTTTAACCAAATGGTTTAAACAATTGGTTTAAACCATGGTTTAAACCAATTAAAAAAATGTTGGTTTAAACCAAATTAATGTTTTTTTAAAAAGATTTGAACTTACAACAGAAAACTAAAACAGGGTTATGTTAACAAGTATAACTAATCTTCAATATAGATATTTTTTTTAAATCCATGATTTTTGTTTCTGTTTTTTCATAGAATAGAGTCCTCAGTGTTCTTATAGAACAGAGCTGTAATAAATTAGTAATAACACTTATTTAACTGTTTTCTTCTACAGGCTTTTTCTCCTTCATTAGGTTCATCAAGAAGCATTTCTTCCTGATGAACTTATTTCATCAGTTTTCTTAACGATATATATATGTGTGTGTGTGTGTATATATATATATATACATATATATATATATAAATATGTATATATATATATATATATATATATATATATATATATATATATATATATATATATATATATATATATAAATATGTATATGTATATATATATATATATATATATATATATATATATATATATATATATATATATATATATATATATATATATATATATATATACACACACACACATACACACATATATATATCGTTAAGAAAACTTCCTGATGAAATAAATATTTAAATATTTAGCAAAACTAAAAGTAGTTCTAACATAATTTATTGATACCACAAAAAATGTCTAAAAAAATACGCCATTATTTAATAAAAACCTAATTTTAACCAAAAAAACCATGGTTTTTTTGGTTTTTTTCAAAAAAACCGGTTATTTGCAACCCTGATCAGCATGCATGTGAATACTTTTTAATTTACCTACAACATTTTTGCTTCAGTTGGAATATTGGACTTGAGCCAGAAAATCATAGTTTTATCAGCAAATGTATTGCAGGATATCAATATAGTTGATTTTTTGACAATTATTTCATAAAAAACTTGATGTAAAGCAACACCACTTGTTGGAAACTGACTTAGCTCATCTATTGTTGAAAAAACAAGCCAAATGTCCAACAAGCCAAACATTCCTAGTAGAGCATGTTGCTTTACCAGCATTTGATAAGTCTGAAGCAACCATCTTTTTAAGGTACTTTTTTTACTTTTTTACTATAATAAACAAAAATTTAGTAAATATTAGGTGCTCAAAATCAAATTATAAAAAAATTATAAATCTTAGATGATACAAACCCACAAACCCCACCCATCCCTTCCCAACACCACTCCTATGACCAATCACCTAAAATAATGAAATAATGAACAAGAAGGAACTTTGTTTGCTTCAGGGTACTTTCAACAACAATGATTCAATAAGTCAATGAGATGCTGCAAATAAGTTCAAGTGTAGGCAGCCTTTTTATCTGCAAAATGCTCAAAAAATAAGGAATAGTCTGCAGAAAAAAACAAGAGCATTGGAATACACTGAGCAACAAATAATAACCATGAAGTCTAAATGCTGCTGGATGACCCAAAATTACACTGGAAAACGTTTTATTTTGCATGACAAAAGTTACTTCCCCCTCTCCGAAACGCAAACTCCAGGATATTATTGATATTATACAGATAAAAGTTCTACAACAACTCCAAAAGTAAAATGCAAATATAAACACAAGTTTGAACAATAAGTGATGTTGTACATTGCCATATCTGATAGGGGAATTTTCTAACCAAGGTTCAAGTGGTTTGGCTATTGATCAAGAATTATACCAGATTCAATGTTTGCAGAAAATATTGATTACATTTCTCTAAAAACATTATTCAGATGGCAATTACATGTTTTGGCCAGATAAAGCATCATTGCATTATGCCAAAAAAAAAACACAAGTCTTCTTGGAAAGTCAAAACATTCTATATGTATCAAAAAACCACAATCCAACAAATTTGCCTCAGTGTTGTCCAATTGAAGATTTCTTTAGATATTTGAGTTCATTAGCATACAAAAACAACTGAAGAGCCAAGAATTTCAAGAAATTCAAGCCAAGTATTTCAAGCTAAGAATGCATACGTCAAATCGATATAAATGCTGTACAAAGTTCCTGTTCCAACATCATGACATAGCTACGTTGAACCACTGATGATGGACCATATTCAAATTTTTTCATAATTTTTTCTTAAAGGTAAGCGATGTATCTTCAATTAAAATAAATATAATTTTCATTTTCTAAACATGTGTTTTATTATAGCCAGATATGAAAATTCTAATTTTTTGGATATCACCTGTTAAACCATAGTATAGAATGAAGTTTGACTTAAACCATAAGATAGAATGAAGTTTGAATTAAACTATAGGGTAGAGTGAAGTTTGACTTAAGCCATAGGGTAGAGTGAAGTTTGACTTAAGCCATAGGGTAGAGTGAAGTTTGACTTAAACCATAGGGTAGAGTGAAGTTTCACTTAAACCATAGGGTGGAGTGAAAATTGACCTGAACTATAGAGTAGAGTGAAGTGAAAACCATAGAGCGCTAGCCTCATAAGCAAAACATTCCGAGTTTGATTCCCCACAACATCCCTGGTAGTATCACAATCAACTTGTTTCTCCGCGCAGCGCCCTCATTCCTCAAGATTTGTGTTTTGGAGTTATAGAGTGACTATAATGGCCTTTATAGCCTTGGGGAGGTGAACTAACAAAAAAAAAAAAACAAAAAAAAAACTTGATTAAGTAAAGAGGTGCAAAACAGAAGCACAAAATAAAAAAATAAAAATTTGATAGAGTGGGGTGCAATGCTGGTCAACAGAAACTTTTTTCTTACTCTTAAAGTCTTTGCCTTTTACAATATAGTAACGAATGTAGTTAATATAGAGTTTAAGCATACAAGTATTATCTCAAGGCAGTGGTAGGAATAAAAAAGAATTTCTCATAAATAATTAATAAGTCTTAGGGAAACTTCCTTTCTAACATATCCTGTTTAAAAAATACACTAGAAATCTTATTTCTTACAACTGCTTTAAAACATACATTACATGAATAATTAATGAGTCTAAAATCTTACTTTTGTTTTGAATAATTTGTTTTAATATTTTTGATGTTAAGGTCTCTCGTAACTCCCAATGTCATGTTTAAATTTTAAGTAAACTTTGATGCAGATTTTCTAGTATAATCGCTTTGATTGTTTATAGCGCTGATTTTTTTTGGAATTGTTATTGGAATTGCTTTTGGAAATACTTTTAACTTAAAATTAAGTCATAAATAATTTATCACTTGAAACGCGCATGTCAAAAATGTTTTTTATGCTTAACATTTTTTAAACTTGCTGTGGTAGCAAACTTGCATTTATACTAACAAACTCTCTGTACTTAAACTCTCTAATAATATGACTGAGATGCTTAACCAGAAGTGAGTGCACAAAGAAGTGTATTTTAAGTCCTAGAGTTAACCTTTGCCTAGAAAAGCCTGCAAAGCAGGAGGATATGTGGCAAGTTGTAATGAATTACATGTTACCAGTACTAGGGTGATCATAATGCTCCTGATCTTAAAAACCTATAATATATAGAAAATAATCTAACAACTATAATATATAACTATAAAAATATATAGAAAATAATCAATAATAATGTAAACTAAAAAAATAATAACTAAAACCAATAAAAAAAGAAAAAAAGAAACAAATTTCAATAATATCATGGTGATAAAAAAAAATAGATAAAATAATACCAATAGCATCGTAGAGTCTATTAGCAAATGTATCATTAGATAAAATTGTTTCACTATCTTTTGGTATGTCTTTGAAATATGGTTCATTTAACAATTTCTGTTAGAATGGAGTTAAAGTAAACATCATTTATTATGATTTTTATTTAAAAAAGAAAAAGATCAATTCTAGATACCACAGATAAAAAGATACAATTCTAGATTCCATTGATTTGATTTCATTACTAAGAAGAGTTTTTACAGAAGCAAGTAGATAATATGTATTTTTGTGTTCTTTAAGTTCTAATTCATACATCAATGAAAGACAATGCTGTCTAGAACTCTGCTGTGTCAAATGTTTAATCACCTATAAGCAATATATAGATAAAGCACCATGTAAAATTTATATAGATAACCACTTAAATACAATATATAGATAATCAACAAAAAAACCACATACAAAGCCATATGAATAACTATATAAATAAAAATAAATATAATAAAATACATTATCATATTAAAAGTCAACTAAAACTTCACATAAATATGAAAGTTTTTTTTGTTATCTTGATAAAGAAAAAAATGTTTATAAAGTCTCTCTCTAAAAATGAAGAAACATTTAAATTTAAACATAAAACATTTCAATTAATAAACCTCGTCTAATTTTTCTAAAAAATACTTTTGACGAGCAATCTTCAGATCACAGTTTCCATCTATAATTTTAGTTGAATAAAGTTGTTCAAGTTCAAGTAATATTGTTTTAATTTCACCATTGAACAAGTTGTCACATGATTCTTTCTTTGATTTTAACTCAGCAGTTAATAACCTTATTTCTTTGCTAAAATTAAAATTATAAAAATACTTTTAAAATTATAAAAATACTTTAAAAATAAATAAAAGATTAAATCTTATAAAATTTAATATTTCTTGTTCTAGTAGAACATCATAAATAGTTCTAAATACATTTTTAGATAATTATAATTATTTAAATTCTCACATTACTAAAGTTAATAGTTTTTTTAAAGTTAGTATGTTTTTTAAAGTCCTATATCAATAAATAGATCTATTATAAGTAATTTGACTTGTATTATAATAAAAATTGTTATTATAATGATTATATCATTATAAAAATTTATTTTATATATTTATTGTATATATAAAAGTTTCTAAAAAATTCTTAGACCAGTAAATTATATTAATAAAAATGTATATATTAATCATTTTTTAAAGTTACTTTTATATGTAATTTATGAATTGTACTATAATAAAAACTGTTATTACTATAATAGAAATTTATTTTACAAACACACACATGCACACACACATAAGCAGATAAATTCTTAATATTTTTTAATAAATTAACTTTTAATTACTTAAATATTTTTAATTCCTAGTTACATCTAATTTCAACAAATTTCTTTGCATCTCTGTAACATGCCCAGCATGTCAATGAGATGCAAAGAAAATTTGTCTTTGCATCTCTGATGATGCCAATTTATTAACTAGAAAAGGTATATTCATTTTTCTGTTAAATGAACTGAAAAAATTAAACTGAAAAAAATTTGAAATTATTAAAAGCTTGAGATAAATAAGCTTGAGAAAAAAGAAAAATAGAATTCAAAGATTTTGAGGATTATGCAAATACAATAAAAGAGCAACTATATTATTGTATTTGCATAATCCTCAAAACATTATCGACCCTACAAAGAAATTTTATATACTCCCTTTAGCTTCAAAAACTGAAATAATGAAATTGCCTGAAAAGTTATTTATCTAGAATGTTTCTGAATTCTATTGTGAACAACAATTTATCTAAAATGTTTCTGAATTCTATTGTGAACAACAATTTATCTAGGATGTTTCTGAATTCTATTGTGAACAACAATTTATCTAAAATGTTTCTGAATTCAACTGTGAACAACAATTCAGATGAAGAGAAATTCGAACTACTCATCAGAGAAATAATTTTTTAAAAAAGCCATGAAAAAATAAATAATAAATCTTGTGAAGTGCCTGCAGGACACCTCACAAAGACATTGAAAGATGAACTTTCATTTTTTGAGGCACCAAATAAAAGAACCCAAAATATAAACTAAGCTCAAAATGTAAACTAAGTATTTTCTTATTTACAGGCAACATCATGTCCAAAATAAGAACAAGACTTAGCAACAGTTCATTGGAACTTGTTTTTTCAAATATTTTCTTAAAAAAAAAATTAAAATAAGTGAAATAAATATTGTTTGTAATTTAAAATTTTTGCTTTTGAAAGTTTTTGTTGTTTTGTATGAGTTAAGTGTAATTGTAGTTGTTTTGTGTGAATTATGTGTAGTTCTTTAATTGTGAGTTATGTGTTACTTTAATTGTGAATTATGTGTAATTCTTTAAATGTGAGTTATGTGTTACTCTTTCATTTTTTTATGTGAGTTAGGTGTAATTCTTTCATTGCTTTGTGTGAGTTAGGTGTAATACTTTAATTATTTTGTGTGAGTTGGGTGTAATTCTTTCATTGTTTTGTGTGAGAATTAGGTGCAATTTTTTGTTTTTGTATTTTGACTTTAGTATAGACTTTTTTTTATGATTTCATACAAATTAAAATATTAAATAAAAAAATATATATTTTGATTTTGGCTGTCTTAAAAATCACTATGGAACAAATATGACAGGCATTATCTAAACCAACAAAAAGTTTTATTTAGAATGTTTAGGTAAAATGTACTACTCATAAAATACTTTAGAGTTTCTTTTGCTGTTAATATGTAAGAAAATTTTACAAGTGTCACACTTGAAAAATGGCTTCAATCTTCTTTTTTGAAATGACTTCACACCTTCCTTGTTTTCCATTGTGCTCTAGCCAACAAATTCTAAATTTAAAAAAAAAATAATAATGCTACTGAATAATTTGACTTTCTTCTTTTGTTTGTAGTGTTGGAAGGAGAAGATGACATTGGTCTACCAATGTCATCTTCTCCTTCCAACACTATCATGGTTGCACAATCCATAGTTATAAAAGGAATGCCACTAAATCTTGATTTAGTGGCTTTCCTTTTATAACCATGGATTGCACAACTAATCTTTGAAAGTTAAGAAGACTGATATTTTCATTAAACATTTTTTTGTAAAAAACATAAGCATTGTATATTTTTCAGTCGACAAGTCCAAAAAAGTACGATGCCACCACTTTTTGATTTCCTTAAAGTGCCATATAGCAAACAAAGCATAATAACTTTATCAATATCAAGACAAATAGTTAAATATCAAGACAAATAGTTAACAAAACACTAAGAGACTGTAAACTGTGGTGCTAACATAATACCAATGTGATGCTTCCAGAAAACCATTATCAAAACTATCAGACTGTTTAAAAGAAATTAAACTTTGTAAAACAATTTTAAAAAATTTTGAACAAAGAATTTTTTTAGTAATGAATCAAAATACACCATCCAAAATTGTAAGAACAAAGTAATTGTCCATAGGCACCACACGGTAATTCCACATCAAACACCACACGGTAATTCCACATCAAACCACTCATGGAACTATGTGCCTTCTTTTCTGTTTCATGTTTTGACACATGATTCCAATTTATAAAAAAAAATTGCATTCATAATATTAGTACTTGTGTTGATGATTAAAAATATTGAGTACTTGACAAGATATGGCAATTCTAATATTGACCTGGTTTTCATGATATTCAAAAGAAAATGTTATTCTTAATAAAAAAGGAATAACAATAGCAAAAATATGAAAATTTATAACGCTTTTTTGCTGCAGAATTCAATAAATGTATTTAAAAAGCCAAAATATGAAAGGATCATGGTTAAAAATTAATAAAACAAGTTTTTGAATCTTTGATCAACAAATTTCTAATATCTTATCTTGGGTCAAATAATTTACTGTCCAACAAACGATATGGTTTTCGATCTTCTTGCTCTACTGACTGCTAACTGCTGTGATTAAAAGATTTTATTGTGCATTAGATGGAGGCGGCAAGGCAAGGGTTATTGCTCTTGACATATCTAAAGCTTTGGATAAAGTTTGGCATGCTGGTCTTTTCCATAAGCTTGCCTCATATGGTGCATCTGGGAAATCATTTCTTTAAGTACAACATTTTTCTCTAAGTAAAACAATCTTCTTCATTTCCAGTAACTTCTTGTGTACCTAAAGGTTCTATCTTTGTTCCTGTTTTTTTCTTATCTACATTAATGATCTCCCTGACAACCTTATATCTAAAGTGGCTCTATTTGCTGATGACTCAACTTTATACTCCTGTATAGAAAAAAACCCTTCTTTTTTGATCGCTTTGAACAGCTGATCTTGAATCTGATTTTACTTCTGTAACAGATTGGGGCTTGCAGTGGCTTGTGAATTTTAACTCCAACAAAACTCAGTAATTTACTGTAAACAACTCAATACTGTCAGCCTTCTCTATCACTACAAATCTCTTATTTGCCCTAGTATGGAATACTGCTGTCATATTTGGGCTAGTTTTTCTGATAATGCTCTTTCTCTTCTAAACAAGGTCCAAAAACACATTGTAAACATAGTTGGACCTGCTCAATCTGCCAAGCTTGAGCCTCTCTCTCATTGTGTTAAGTTTCATCTCTTTCTCTTTTCTGCAAATGGTCTGTTTTCTACCATGGTCGCTGCTCAAAAAAGCTATCATCACTAGTTCCATCAACCAAAACTGATTCACGCCTGACTCTTCATTCAGCAAAGTCTAAACAGTTATTTGTATAGTTTTTTTTTTTGCACTATAACCATATGGAAATCTTTCCCATTTTCATGTTTTCCTGACATACAACCTTCAACTTTTCAAGTCTTCTGTCAACTGTTTCCTTGCTATTTTAATTTATTCTTTCTTTTCTAGCAACTCCCAACTTAATAGTAGTTGCTTGCTGCCTTTCATTACTTTTCTATTTTTGATGAACTCCCAAAGTGGTTACTTGCTGCCTTGTTGGAAGTGAATCAGAATTTTTTATAACAAAGTTTATTTGATCCAACTTTGAGCCTCAATATCTCAAAACACATTCAAACTATTTTTTTTGTTGCTTTTAATATCTTTTGTTACTTATAATCTTACATTTAACCAAAAGCATAAATCTAAAATAACAAAAACCATAAAGTCAAGAATTTAAGAAATTACAAAAAAATATTTGCAAATACAATAAGAATAAGTTAACTATAATTTAAAAAGTTACTTAAAATAATTTTTAGGTATTGAAGGCGTATATTATTTTGACTGTATTTGTAATAGTTCACAATATTTTTTTCATTTTAAAGCAGAAATAGAAGTACTAACTTCTTCTATTTCTGCTTTTTTAAGCATAAATTTTTTACCAGAACTAGAGCAAGCTTGTGGAACAGATAGTTTTTTAAAATATGTTTATGTTGGGAATAAAAAAGTAGAATTTGATTTTGGTATGATCGTTTCAAACTTTCTTGCACTGTCAATATTTTTACAGTTCCACTGATCCCATTTCATAGTGAATTAACATTGGACATGGCAAGAAAGTTACATTCAGCTTTAAGACCAAATTCACTTGCTAGTTGGCATAGATTGTAAAAGCTAATACATTTTTTATACTTCCTGCACAACCATCAGTGAATAAATGTAATTTGGACAGATTGAAAATTTTTTTTAAATGTGGGCAAGATTAGTTAAAATATTTTGTACTCATTTTAAATCACTAAGAAATATATTTTAATACACCTTCATTGTCTTCATAGTGTGTCACTAATGAATGTAAAAAACATTGTTGGGTGTTCCAGTAATAGCTCTATATTACATTTTAAATTACAAAATCATAACTTTTTGCAAAGTTGCCAATAGTTATTATGCATTGATTCATTGATTTTGTTTTCGCTGATTAAGGCACTGAGTGTGGGCAGTTTAAGAATTAGCTTCAAAACAAGGATGAAAACAAGCTTTCACTCCAAATAGAATATACTTTCAAACATTTTGTGGTGTCTTTTTCACATAATATTTTTAAGCTTGATGATTCAATTTAAAGCGTAAACATATAATTGTTTTTTCTTCATTACTTAAAGTTTCAAAAACACATTGTTGTTCTTCACTTCTGATGTCATTAAGCTAATAGAATACATCCTAATAAGATAATTTACTTGATGAGCCATAAGAAAAAAGTATTTCTTAAAACAAATAAATAAATTTACCTTTCCTACTTAATTTTTTAGTTAAAAGAAGTTTTTAAGGTAGATATATTTCAAAACCTTTTAGATTCCTTTATTAGTATGATGTTTTACACTGGTAGATATTGTTAATTTTTAATTATATATATCAAATTGTTAATTTTTTATAATTCCAATAATAATAATAATAATAGTGATAATAGTAATAATAATAATAATAATAATAATAATAATAATAATAATAATAATAATAATAATAATAATAATAATATATATATGTATTCTACACTGTCCAACAAAATTTTAGTGAAATTTTATTACAATTTTATTTCATTTATATTTTTGTTAAATTTAGCTAAATTCATATTTAAAATTTATTCTAAAAAAAAACAAACAGCCATGCTATTTTTAAAATGGTGTCAAAACACCATCAAAGTACTGATCAAGATACCCAAACAATGCTAAATCATCAACTTTACATAAGACATATAAATTTTTTATTGGACAGTGCTATAAACTTTTGCTAAAACTGGTATTGAAATAAAAATTAAATACTCATACTCAAAATCTATTTCATCAATATTGAAAGAATCTGAAGTCAGCATTTTTAATTGTTCTTCTGCAGTTTCAAGAGCTTTTTTTACACCATGAAAATTAACTTCAGACTGAAGACGTTTCATTTCACTTTGCATGTACCTGATAAAAATTTTAAACTTTTTCAATTACATTTTGAAAATTAGAACACAAAACATATAAAAAGATATATATTTTTTTAAACATCTTCACTTCCAACAAGACTGACACTATTAGAGTTGGAAGTTACTGGAAGAGAAAAGATAAAGTTTATAGAGCAAGATAACGATTAACAGATGACTTAAAAGACCACAAAGTAAAAGAATAAGGAAAACAAGATAAAGAAAGCGAATTCCAAAGAACTGATGTTCCAGGAAAAAAACTAGATAAATAAGAATTTTTTGAGCACTTAGGAATAGTCACAGTAAATGGATGAGACTTAATAGAATGTCAAAAAACATCAGAATGAACTTAAATAGATGGCACAAGAGACACTAGCTCTTTAGAGCAGTGTCCATTATAGTATTTATAGAAAAGAGAAAGAGAAGCAACATTATGTAACAATGGTTAGAGGTTGGCTATAAGAGCAGATCCAACTATGTTTACAATGCAATGTTTTTGCACCATGTCTAAAAAAGAGAAAGGGCATCATTGGAAGATCCGCCCCAGATATTTTTTTTTTGTTTTTGTTATTTCACCTCCCCAAGGCCCAGAAGGCCACTACAGATGAGGAGGCTACTTAATTGTGGTTATAACCCTCTCTCAACTCTATAACTCCGAAACACGAACCTTGACGAACAAGGCCGCTGCGCGGAGAAACAAGTTGATATGGCGATAGATATGGCAACAGTATTCCATACAAGGATGGATTTGAGATTTATAGAGATACAGAATCTAATCCTGAGTAAAAAGATGCAACCTTCGCAGATGCTAATTTTGCAATCGATTTAATTATATTTATATATATATATATATATAAAAAAATGGATTTAAAAATTATAAAGCTTCGTTGAAAGTTTTTTTTTTCCAAATTCATTTAAACATAGGATTAAAATTTAATCATACTAAAACACTAAAACTCCATAAAATATTGACATTTATTCTATAAAATATTGGTGACACAACAATATTATTATTTTTTATTGAACAATAAATTTTAGTATTGAAGCAAATTAAAATCAAATAATCTTGCAATTAAAACCAATATCTTATTGCATATCATTTTTATTAACACCTATTACAATATACTCAGAAATATTTGAGTATTACTATGTCAACATTGTAATATTATGTATTTCATGCAATTTAATATTTTAAAAATTCATTATTAATCATTTTAAAATTATTAATTCAAGAAAAATAATGCTTAGTAAAAAATTAAATTACTGTGATTGGAGACGAAGTAGTTCATTACGATGTTTCATTTTCTCCTCATGACTTTCTCCTTTTATTTCATTAAAATAAAAAAAAATTTAATTTTTTTAAATCATAAAAGCTATGTTTCTAAATTAAATTATAATTTAACACATTTTTTATTACTTCTCAATATTAATTGATTTTTGATTTTTCTCAATATTAATTGAGAAACAAATATTATTAATAAAAAAGTAAGGAAAAAAAACCTTTTAAAATTTGAGTGTCTGGATTACTGAGATCCAATAAACCATACTGAGAAGTATCTTTAGTTTCTGCTATATCACTGATCCCCTTGGTAATTACAAAAATATTAAATCCAATAATACAACAAATAAATTAGGTTGCATAAACAATTTAAATAATGTAACTAACCTGGAAAAACTGTTTTTTAGTGTACTCCGCAAGAGCAGAAGTGAATTTCTCTTCTTCTGCAAAAACTTCATCAAGAGGATATTGAAAAAAAAACTGAGAAGATTCTAAGGAAGAAACAAAAAGTTAAAAAAAAATAAAAAACAGCAATCCTCTTATAATTTTTTAAAATAATTTACTTATTACTTAATTCATTAAGTTCATCATTACTTATTCACTATTATTATATTATTTATTTATATTTATATTATTATCTATATTTATATTATTTATATATTATATTTATATATTATATTTATACTATTTATATTATTTATTTATGTTTATATTATTATATTATTTATTATTATTATTATATTACATCATTACTTACCATTATTTGTATCATATAGAGATATTACTTTTTTAGAAGTTTCAAGAAAACTTGAAAAACATTTCGAAGTCTGCAATTAAAAAAAACAAAGTTTTACACTCTAAATCATAAATTTGTAAGTAGTATGCAGATTAAAAAACACATTTTTTAACGGTACAACAAGAATGCAGTACTCATGGTGTAGAGGTGAGAAGTGTATCAACAGGTAAGAAAAAGAAGTAGCCTCCTCAACTATAGCGGCCTCCATGGACTTATGAAGGGTGAATAACTTTATATATACAAAAAAAGGTTACAGCTAAAGTTACTTAGTATTTTATTGACAATAACTCTATTTAAAAAATTTAAAAAGACACACACATTAGTATATCCACTTCCATTCTATCTCTAACTCCAGAATAAAAAGTTGGATGCTAAAACTTTTACTATAACTTTATCTAAGGTTTTATTTACTGTTTATTCTTAACTTGGCGTGGCTTTTTTTATAATCTTTTCTAAGTAATAATATATTTCATTTATTTAAATTTCTAATCTATTACTTTATTTTGACTAAAATTTTCATAAAAAATTAAATCTAAGAAAAGGTGGAAAAACTAGTACCAGCTTCTGTTTCATTTAATGAAAACTTTAACTGACTATGATTTAATATTCATTATATTTATTTTAAAAATTGTATTCTAATAATAATATTATTCTTAAAAATAATATTTTCTTTATGATAAAGAAAAAATTTTATTTCTAAAAATAATATATTCTTCATGATAAAGAAAAAAATATTTTCTTAAAAATAAAATATTCTTCATGGTAAAGAAAAAATTTTATTCTTAAAAATAATATATTCATATAATAAATATAGTTATCCATATTTAGTGGGTGATGTATAAATTGTTGGACAATACAAAAACATTATTTTATTAACAAATAAAATTTTTTTAAAACAAACTACTTATTTTTGACTAAAATTTAGTTCACAATTTGGTCATGCTGAGGAACATTTGGTGGCATTTTTCTTGATATTTGCGGAATCCAGAATTTTTAGGCATGTTACCACCTGCAAACACAAAAGTATTTTTCATCATTGATGGCCAGAAGTGATTTTGCACTATAGAGCTAATTAACAAGTTTTCTGTTTCTTTCTTTAGCTTTTATTGAATTAAACCGAATTTAAGACACAATTGTTTCTGACTGACCCATTTTCGATTGTTGAGGAACTTGGATTCCTCTAGTCCAGAATGTTGGAAAACCAGAATGCTTTTTGTCAGAAAATGAATCTTTCAAGTCTTTTTAAGTTATCATAATTTGTATTTTGCACTCTTCATTTTTTTTAAAATGATTTATGACTTTTATATTAAGGTTTTTTACAAAAAAAATTTTTGACTTTTTTAAAAAGACTATATATATATATAAAAGGGTGGAGCGATTTTGAAAACTTTTGAAATTTGATTTGCCTGAGCAGCAAATCAATATCTTTTGGTGAAAAAAGAACCTTACTCTTTTTTTTTTTTAGTTTAGATGAGTTCTTGAGGTTCCTCTTTGGATTCTAAATTTTTGATGGGTCCTAATATTGTTTAAATTTTTTTTTTCTAAACTATATCAACTTGATACTTAAAAGAAGCAAAATAATATGCTGATTTTGAAAATAATATTTGTTTTTATTAAAAAATTATAAAAGTAGAGTTGTTTTTTTCATTAAAAACCCCCGTCCTCAACAAAATGGGGGTTTTAAGGTATATTTTTGCAAGTATTTTTTTTACTAAAAAATTTTTTTAATAAGATTATTATTTATGAAACAAGCATTTTTTTCTGCTTTTTTTGAGTCCAAGGTTGATATGGTTTAGATAAAAAAAAATTCAAAAATATTAGGACCTGTCAAGAATTTAAACTCCAAAGAGGACCCTCAAGATCTCATCAAAATCTTTTTTTACTTTTATCTTATAATTAATAGACATTGATTCTTGTCTCAGTAATATTGGTTTTTAAACTCTTTTTTTTTGCTATGAAAATCGCTCCACCCTAATATATATATATATTAGGGGTGTTCAGAAAAAAAAAAAATTTAGAATATGAAAAACCAAATCACCTAAATTTGAAGCAAATATGTTTAAACTTACAAAAAATTTGAGCACCATTGAACCACTCTTTCCATGCCATCAAAGCACATGTTTGGAAAAAAAATGGACCCAAAAATGACCAAAAATGGATTACTTTAAGTGTCTTGAGGGCAAGGTTAGCATAAATATTTATAATAAATATTTTTTCAGGGTTTAGATAAATATCTGTATTTTTGATTAAAAAATATGGTATTTTTCTTTCTTCTCAAAAAACGGTATAATTTACATTTTAAATTGGCTAAAAAAAGTTTATTACGTGGTGTGGCATTGTTTTTATAACCTTTTCAACAATTAAATTCAAACTTTGTTATTTAGGTTTATAATATAGTTTGCAAAAGTATATATTCAAAATAAGAATAGATTTACTCATTTTATGTATGTTAGATACCATTACCAAACAAAAAAATACTTATAACTTAAAAACTTATACTTAACTTATAATTTTATAAGTAGCGAACAGAAACACAAAATAAGATATAATGTGTTGTATATATCATTTAACAAGTGAAATAAAATATAGCAAACACTTAAAGAATATATTAAGTATTTTTCTGGCTTTAATAATATTTACAAATATATTCTTGGTTATTTAGATTAATGATAATGATAAGTACTAAACTTGCAATAAATATGTATAAAGAAAAACAAATTTAAATTAAGATCTAATTAAAAAAAAATTGTTTATTATTAAAGCAGCTAAACCAGAAGTTACAGGCAGGGTCGGACTGACACTGAGGGGCCTGGGGGAGTCATAGATGGAGCCCTTTTTTTAATTTAGCAAAAATAAGTTAAATCCTTAAAACTCTTGAAATTGATGCATATTAACAATAATTAGTTATTATTAATTTGTATTTGTGTGTGTTTTATTTGTCTATCTTAATTTATAGAGGCCCAGGACCTTCAGACATTGCAGGGGCCTGAGGGGGGGGGGTTTGAATACCCCTTAACCTCCCTCGCCAGTGCAACCTTGGTTACAGGTAATTTCTAGTTAGAAAGAAACTTGAACAAATGTATATTATATATTTAAGATAGAGAGTGATTTAAATTATCTCAATAAAATATAATGAATAAAAACAAATACGTGTTTAGATGTTCAACTTCCAACAGCCATGGATATTTTACAACATCTGGTATACCTGCAATCTATACTGCCTAAAACCACCAAAAAAATCAGTTTGCTTACGTGCTCGCTTTGTAACAATTTTGAAAGATGTGAAAATTTGGATTGTAACTGTGTTAGCTAAGGTTAAGAAACTGCAAGAAGTAGCGGGATCAAAAATTGCTTAATCATAAAGATATCCAACAATTTAAATAAATATCTTTTAAAATTAGCATGCAGGCATCATATAACAGAATTAAGAATGGTACATTTTTGGAAACATACAACAAATGAGTTGACTACAGAACCAGAAAACTTATTGTTTTCTGGTTTTGTAGTCAACTCATTTGTTGTATGTTTCCAATATTGCTTATCGCGGAGTTTGTGGTCTGTTTTTATGTCAAGTGGTATTTAGAATCAAGTATGTGTCAAAGGCCCCCAACTTAGATGTTAAAGCTATCCATCAGATGCATCAATTTAGAAATATTTGCTGCAATCCAAAAGCAGTTAATGCTGTGCTTGATTCGCTTTACAAGCACACTCAGTAATTGGACTCAACTATAATTTCACTAGCTCTATTGGATGAGGATTTGCCTTCGCATGATATACAAAAAATTGCAGATACAATTCTTTCATTTAAAATACCAAAAGCTGAACTAAGCACTGGCGTTACCGCATTGACGGTCAGCAGAAAAGCAATTTTATTCAATTATGCGATAAAAAGCGATAAAAAAAAGCATTAAATTGCACTCAATTTTTTAATAAAAAGTAACTCACAATATAACGTCCAGTCATTCACTCTATAAAAATCACAGCATCATGATTACCTAACTAAATATCGCATTTGTAACTAAGCGCCCCCGATTTCTTGTCTAATTATCAAAATTTACAGCATTACCGAAATTAATTGCATTGCAGTAACGTCAGTGCTTAGGCTAAACACTTTAAAAAGGAAAACAACAAAAAAAAAGATATCAGAAAGGAGATAGAAAAAAATGCTAGTACTGAGAAAGATCCACCAAGCTAAGCCCCTTTGGTAGATGAGTTTTCTTACCTTATGTTTGGTTTTAGTGGTTTAACTGAAGAAAGAATAAAAGACTGACCTTCACTTTCACTGCAATACTAGCATATACAGTCTTCATTTAAAATGAAAATTATCCCAATAGTCTCATTGTTGTCAAAGACCATGCAGAAAGAGCCGTCGGCATGATGCAGTGATATGTCCATCCTTACAACAACAAATAGGAAAAATAGAACAGATTGATATCAGTTGACAGAGTTCGCTCTGCTTTCAGGATTTCTGCGAAAAGCTCCACCAGTCTTACCAAAAAAAGATTATCTGATAGTCTTTCCTCCTTAGCAAAGAAACAAAACACGAACAAAAAAAAAAAATTAGATAAATTAGATAAGCTATAGAAGAAACTTTTACACAATCTTTTTAAATATTTAAAATATTTTTTTGATTTAACAAGTAATATTGAATCGTGATATGCAAAAACAAAATGTTACAAAATCAACATTTTTGGTAAACTTAAAAAAAACTTTTTATTTCTTAATTGTTAATGATTTGTTTTTAAAGACGACTTGAAAACCGCGTATTTACTAATGATGTAAGGTATTTTGGCACATGTTTGATTTTTTCAGAATATCATTGATACTGCACATAAGGAACATTTTTCGTAATAAAATCTCCAAATTTCGCAAAAAAAAGTAAAAAAAATGCAAAGTGTGGTTTTAAAGACAAATAATAAATTGTAGTAATAACTTAAGGAGTATTTTATTTTATTTTGATTAAAATATTACAAATAACAAACACACATAAAATAAGTAATTCTATTCTTATTTTGAATATATACATTTGCAAACTATATTAAGAATCTAAATAACAAGTTTGAATTTCATTGTTGAAAAGGTTATAAAAACAATGTCGCACTGGTTGTCAGAAAGTTTTTTCGTATTTTGTTGACACAAAAAAAAAATTAAAATGCAAGAATTTTACCGGAATTTTTTTTTTTCAATTGATAGACTGCCTGCCCCAACCAAACCCTCAGTCGATGTAGCAGCACTCCCTTGCGAGTCAGACTATAAGATAGTTGATGTAGCAGCACTCCGTTGCATTTTAGGCTATTTGTCAGTCGATGTAGCAGCACTCCGTTGCGAGTCAGGCTATTTGTCAGTCGATGTAGAAGCACTCCGTTGCAAGTCAGGCTATAAGATAATTTACAGCAAAAAAAATAAAAACATTTTATTAAAAAAAGTAAAAATAAAAACATTGTTTATATTAGTAAAAACATTCAAAACTTTTTGAAAACATTCTGGTCAATTAAATTTGCGTTTTTGCGTTTTTTTTTAAATACCATTATTTTGTAATTAATTTAATAGTTTTAACTTTCTGACAACACGGAAATGTTGGACAAAAGTCAAAAGTAATTAAAAGTGACGTACTTGTTGGCTAAAGAATCATTTTTACTCCCAAAGGCAACAATTTATAGAACTATATATATATACAACCCTCGAAATCAGGGTCAGCATTGCCGAATGCCGACCTAACTGCCGAGATCTGAGATTTGATATTGGCAAAAAATTGCTGACCTCATTTCTATGTTTTATGGTTAGACCTTTGTATCAAAGAATTTTTGCCGATCTGATGCTGACCTCAAAAAAATTGAGGTTGGCAAATTATTGCCGACCTCATTTTTCCTAATTCCAAGGGTTGTATATATATATAAACAAAATCATAATTTTATTTGAAAATAACTTATTTTACCATATCATTAACTTGTTTGGTTTGCGCTGAAAGATGTAATTTGAATTCTTCATCTTGAATTTTTTGCAAGTATTTACAATCATTTAGTTTCTTTTTTAATTCTTCATGCAATAAACTGGAATAGTAAAATATATATTTAATTTTAATGTAAAGAATTATATAAACATCGACAAATCAGGAAATAAGAAATTATCAAAACAGTTCACTGTTTTTGTCATCGACCAACACATACTTTAAATAAAGTTCTTACCTTAAAGGACTCATTTAGTATATAATATTGATTAGAAAATATTTTCATATATATTTTTTATATTTTTACAAAAATCTAAAAAAATAATTATTTTCATTGTAAATACAATTTAACTTTAAAACACAAACTTTTAAAAAAACTTAAATTTGATAGGTATTTTCTAAATTCAGAAAAAGTAAAAAATAACCATTATGCTACAATAAGCTTAGAGAAAATAACAAACATGCTGAATTAAATATTAGTTTTAAACTTTCTAATTGTTGATAACACATTAATTGTTAAATATTTTAACTAAATTGCAACAAACAACAAATATGTAAGAAAATAATAAAATGATCATGTGCTGCAAGAAAAAGTAGTGCAAAATAATAATTGAACATTTATTAAATCAAAATTTAGTAAAATAATTAAATCAAAATTTAGTAAAATAAAATTATTATTAAACTAAGAAACAAGAAATTATTAAATCAAGAACAAAATTATTGTTAAATCAAGTGTCTTCAGAATAAAACTGTTTTTGCTGAAACTCATAGTTGTAAATTTATATTATAAAACACTTAAAAAATGTTTTTTGGTGAAAACAAAAAATATAAGTTTTCTGACATTTCTGATACTTCAATAACTGATAAAGCTTGGCATTAGGAAAGTTAAAAATATTAAATATAAGCTTGTTCTTTGATAAAGAAGATATAAGGGAAATGAAGAAAGTTCAAGAAAGTTGCAAGTTCTTCAAAACAAGTAATAAAGTAGTAAACAATAATGTAAATAATTAATGAAAAAATAAATATTTTAAAATTCTTGTATAATCAGTTTTGGAATCAAAAATCACACACCAAAAACTGGTCAAATCAATTTTTAAACTACTTGCATGTATAACCTAACAAAATGTGCAAGAAGACCTAAGAAAAAAATAAGTTTAAAATAAATTCTGAAAAGATTTGTAAAAAAGAAAAGGGATGAGAGTTTGTGAAAAACTTTGTAAATAAATTACCAACAATTATTTTAAACATGAGTCACATTTGTATAAAAAATTTACTTTTACATTTTTAAACCCAGCAATATTTGTACAATGTTTTTTTTGCAAGTTCTATGTTACCACTAGCTTTGTATATCATAGCTAGGTTACAAGCTGCTTCTCTGTGTAAATCAATAAATGGATGATACTAAATCAACAAAATCAATTAAATAAATACTGAAAATAAAAAAAATATATATATATATACATTGGGGTGGTTCAAAAACCAACAATTTTTGAAAAAAATCTGCAGCATGCATTAATGTATATTCTATTATAAAATAACACTGGGTTTAAAAAAGTTTTGAATGAGAAACATTTTTAGGATTTGCTCAAGACCCTTAAACATCAGAGAGGTCCCTAATATTATAAAAGTTCTTTAAAAGTATACCATGTTAGGTCTTAAAAGAAGCAAAATTAAATAAAAATTAAAAATAAATCATCATTTTATAAAAAATAATAAGAGGAAAAAATTGTAATAAAATTTTTTTGTAAAAATGCATACTTTTTATTTTTAGTTAAAAAATTTTATAGGCAGTAAAAAATGATATTTTGACCCAACATGATTTTTTTGACCCAACATAATTTTTTCGACACAACATGATACTTGTTAAATGTTAAAGGGTCTTAAGGCACCTCTAAAATAACTTTTTTTCAAAATTGTTTTTAATCCAGTGTTATTTTATTATATAGTACACATTAAATCCAGTGTTATTTTATTACATAGTACACATTAAGGTGCATGCTACAAAGATTTTTCAAAAATGTTGTTTTTTGAACCATGCATATTATTGCAGATTTTTGAACCATACACATTATTGCAGATTTAGGTAGACACATAAGCAACTTTAATCCAGACACTATTTTTGCTTGTGAAAGATAAGGAACTATTGCAAAATGTAGTTTCACAAAACTTTTATTATGTAATGATATAATACAAAATATATTTAAACAAAACTTTTACTAATATAATTGTACAATGCAGAATATAATTCCATGAAGCATTGATTGAATGATATGTTTCATGATATATTAAAGAATATGGTTACACAAAATATTCTCTTTGAATGATTTGTAAAAATTGATACCTCTGCTTTGTTGCTATCGTTTTCATTATGCATTGGAAATTCCAAAGCTTTATTGTAATAAAATGTTGCAAAATGTACAAGACCTAAAATTGCATGATATATAAATATGTAAAGCATATAATGATTATACATTAGGTTTATGGCATTATTTTCAGTTTCAAAGTAACTGAAAAGCGATTGGTTGAAAAACTATTACTACAAAACGTCATGGAAAAATCACCAAGTTTAAAAATGTATTTATTATAAAATAAAAAGTAATTGATTTTTATTTAAAGCCATATTTATGTTTTTGTTATTACTTTTTAAAAAATTATCTATAATATGATATGTATAATGTTATCATTATACATATTATATTAAAATCAAAAGTAAAATTACAATGAAGTTATCAAAACTAAAAATTAATGTTAGAATACTGTCAAAATAACATAAACATTTTGCTGTGTTTGTAATTGCTAAGCATGTAAATATAAAGTGTGTAATTAAAACTAAAACTAATAAATATATTTTATACAAACATAAGAACCCAAAAATTACAAACCAATTTGATGAAAAGCTCTTCCCATATTATAGTGAGACTCTTGGTTTTCTTTTCTTAGACTCATATATTGAAACATAAATATCAATCCCTAAAATTTGGATAGTAACTAATTATTGCTCATTAATAAATTCAAATGTTTTTTTGTTTTTTAATGATGCTAGGATTACACAAAATAGAGTTGCACAGATTTAAATCAGGAGAAATTTGATTCATTTAACTGAATATATTGAACCTGAATTATACTTGCGTGTCTTGTTTTGTGGAACTTTTGGCATGCAAGGTGGAGATATGATACAGCCAAAAGTAAGCTGGTTAAAGGATTTGTTGGCCATTCCCGAAAACATCTAAGATACTCACCTAATCATTAAAATAAAACATGGCTATACACATTATTAAATAAACAAAATCTAGCAATATACTGTGACATATATACTGTACAACCTCATCAGTTAAAAATCTAGTAATATACTGAAATATAAGTACTGTATAACCTCATTAACATAAAAAAGACGCAACATCAAATTCTTTTATTTCTTCAATATTATAATAATATTGTTACTATATTATTGTTATATTATGTTTTTTTTAAAATGTCAATTCACCTTCCTAAGGCCGAGAAGGCTACTACAGTCAAGCAGGCTACTTTAATTGTGGTTACAACCCTCTCTCAACTCTATAACTCCGAAACACAAACCTTGATGAACAAAGCCATTGCGCAGAGAATTAACTTTAGCGCGGTACTACCAGGAACATGGTGGGGATCAAGCTTGGACTTACTTATGAAGCAAGCATTCTACCACTACACCACTATCACATGTATTATTATTATTAGTAATAAAAACAGGCAAAGCCCCTCAGCTATGGTAAAGGCAACTCAAAGAAAATTCTTTAGGAAAGGTATTGAGAATCAGGATTTTTTTTTTTTGTTGTACCAAATATTATGAAAAATATAAAATCGTCAATGTTTATTTCACAAATACTAAAAATTTAATTTAGAAATACTAAGAAATTAAGTAATTTGCAAGTTGAATTATGAAATAAAACTATTTCGCTACATATGAAAGTAGCACTTGCAAAACGATCCCTTTCGCTATATGACATTCTGAAGTCTTTAAAGTAAGTTTGTTTGCCAAATGGATATACTTGTAAAAAATAAAATCTTTATATACCAAAATGTTTATAAAGGTTTTATTTTTGGAAAGTATGATAAAAAACATTTTTTTCGAAATAAAACTGTATCGCACCACAAATTCGAAACAGTTTATAACAGAAAAAAACTTTTGAAACACGGCATAATAAATATAATTGGGTTATTCCATATAAGATGAGCTAAACCTTCCTGGGTGACCATTTCAGATTTTCTTTAAATTTACACCCCTCATAGGTTTTATGGAAAAAAAGATTTTCCTAAAATTTCAACTCATCATCTTGAAGCATTCTAAAATGATGGTATTTTGAAAAATTAATGTCTAAGGTTATTTCGTGCAATTTATTGTCTTTTTCAAAAAAAGTGTCATTTTCAAATTCATATAAATAAAAAAACAATTATCTTAAATACTTAAAAATCAATTTAATGGCAGTAATCTACCACAACTTTCGAAAAATTAAAAATTTATTTTATAAAAATAATTATTTTTGGCCTTCTTGAACTTCAGTTATAAAAAAAAAATAACTTTAAAGAAAAAATTTTGATATTAATAAAGCAAATGAAAGTGTAATACACAAGCAAATGTGAAAATTATTTTATTTTGTTTGAATATAGGTGATAGTAATCATTCATGATAAGTTTTGTAACATTGGATTCAAAATTATAGAAGTTAGACCCCCCTAAAAAAGCTTCCAGCCTTAAAATGGTAAAATTAGGTCCATTTTAGAAATCAAAATTTTGCGGGTGTACAGTAAATTTAACACTTGTAACTTTTAGGAATGTATTTTCAATATAAGAAATACAGAAAAAATAATTTTGGGTCTTGTAGCTGCTGAGATATCTAAACTTAAATTTTCTATCATATTAGGATTCCGGAATTCAAAATCGGCCATTTTGATTTTGTAATATAGTCAATATCTTTAAAACCGATGAACATTTAAATGTAAAAATTTGTTGATTTATTTTTTTTAAACAAGGAATTTAAAAATAAATTTTAAGATAAAGATATCCGTCCATTGAAGCTTATATTTTTCCAATATATGAATAAAAAAAGCCAAAAAATAAATATCAATTGCAATAAAAGAATGTAAAAAAATAAAGTAATAAATAATATATCTTTCAAAATAATAGTCTAAATATTTTTTTTAAACATTTCAAAACTGATATTTCTTTAAATTCTTGCTAAGAAATTTGATGGCTTCTTGCAGATTAATATTGTGCAACCAGAGTATTTATTTTTGCTAAAACATTTACAACAAGAACCTAATATTTGTCTTCATGCCTGGGCCATTTAAAGTTTACTCCATTTTATTGCATAAATTTTATATAAATATCTGAATCATCTGCAATATCTTGTACAATTTCAATGTACCATTCATTATTATAGATACATGCAAGATATATTCCAGCATTCTTGTTACAAAACTTATTATGAATAATGACTACCACCTATATTCAAACAAAATAACATAATCAAAAATGGACCTAATTTTACCATTTTAAGGCTGCAGGCTTTTTTAGGGGGGTCTAACTTCTATAATTTTGAATCCAATTTTACAAAACTTATCATGAATGATGATTACCACTTATATTCAAACAAAATAAAATAATTTTCACATTTGCTGGTGTATTCCGTTTTTATTTCCTTTATTAATATTAAAGTTTTTTCTTTAAAGTGATTTTTTTTTATAACCTTTGAATTCCAATAAGGCCGAAAATAATTATTTTTGTAAAAATTTTTTTAATTTTTCGAAAGTTGTGGTAGACTACTGCCATCAAATTGATTTTTAAGTATTTAAGATAATTGGTTTTTTATTTATAAGGATTTGAAAATGACACTTTTTTCAAAAGGACAATAAATTGCACGAAATAAGCGTAGACATTAATTTTTCAAAATACCATCATTTTAGAATGCTTCAAGATGATGAGTTGAAATTTTAGGAAAATCTTTTTTTCCATAAAACCTATGAGGGGTGTAAATTTAAAGAAAATCTGAGATGGTCACCCAGGAAATTTTCAAAAGAATAGCTCATCTTTCATGGCATATCCCAATTACGTTTTATGAATGAAATATATATAATTAACTAAGTAACTAAAATACTAATTATTATATGATATTGATAAGTTTCAATTGTAAAATTTTATTAATAAATCAAGACTTTCATAAAATATACTTTTTAAAATGTCATTTAATGAATGAGAATTAAATAATGAAGACAACTTGAACAACATTAGCTTTTCCATCTTGTTTCAAAAAAGAAAATTTAGAGCAACTAAATCATATATTTTGTCATGTAGATTTGTTATAACAAATAATACATTTGTAATATGACATCATTGTAAAACAAAATATCCCAAGGAAAAAAAAGTCTGGTAATTCTATTAGCAACATAATTAAGCATCTAAAATCTGTTCATAAATTATTTGAACCATCAAATAGTAATATCAAAAGGCAAGAACTAGATGTCCTTCACTATTAATAATCTAAATGATTTTTATAATTTAATTATAGCAACTCTTTTTAAAATATTTGTCAAATAATTATCTTAATAATGTAATAATTAAACTTTTGTTAACATGTCTTGCTCAGGATCTTAAACCAAATCTTAGATTTTAATGAAAAAGCTTTTTATTGCAAAAGTTAAGGTGAGTGAGTCGGTTAAAAAAAAGAATATTGAATTGAACTAATTTTCACTGCAAACTTGTTGTTAGTTCAACTTAGATAGTTACTTCCCTCTATATTCATTCTTTACCCCTATATTTTGTCTATCCTTCTTCACCCTTCATTACTTACCCAAAGTTGTTAGAGAGCAGTTAAATCAGTTTGAGTCAGTTTTTTAATAGGAAAAAAGAGACAGTTTTATAAGTTTTAATAAATACAATTGCGTATTTGGGAAACAATTTCTTTGTTGAAATCAAAAAAAGATCTAATTTAAGTAATCAATGCAAAAAATTACTTATATATTAAAATGCTTAAAAATAGCTCTCACTTGTTTTCAAATAGAATGATTTTATGTTTATACAGTTTAACTTTTTTATTTTTGAGGTGCTCTTTTATCACCTTAATAATAACAGGTAAATTAAAAAAAATTCAAAGACAACCTTTTCAAAGATATTTTTAAAAACGTTTTCCTTTATAAAAAAAATAAAGTTAGAGTGGGAAGGTGGGAAAAGCACTTGATAAATTAATCGCAAGATTCAGTGAGAGAGATTAGGAATTCTTAGAGCACCTTATTAACTAAAGATATAAAATATAAAGATATAAAGAGGAAAAAAAAAACAGTTCTATTTGTGTTAATATGGTTACAACTAATAGTAATAACAATATATATTTCACAGGCAGGAGGTAATTAACTGTTATTAAGGGTGGTAGCCCTATCGATGATCAACATGATAAGAAATCTAGAATTGAAAAAAGATGTTGATGATTTTAAAGCTGAGATGACCAAGGCACTTCAGGAGATGAAAACACAGATAGTGGTACTGTCTTAAGACAACATGAAATTTAGAATTGAAAATGCTAAACTGGTTGATAGACTAGACAAGCTTGAAACCTACCTAGTTCAAACATCTGTAACAAGTTATTCTCAGTGGTTGCATCAAATGCAGCTCGATCCATCAATGTAGTTGCCAACATTTTGAATGTAATTAGTAAAGAGACACAGGACAAAACAAAGAAAGAAACAAATGTAATTGTATTTGGGATTCCAGAATCAAAAACAAAACAATAGAAATAAACCAAAAAAATGATGACAAGAAGGAGATAAAAAGAGTGTTTGACAGTTTAAACCTTAACAATAGCAAAATCACAAAAATTCACAGATTAAAGTTAATAAACTAAGTCCAATAATTATTGAATTAGAGAGCACAGAATACCAGGCAATGGTGTTGAAAGCAGCAAAAAAACTGAAAGACAGCGTTCGTTACCAATGTACAGTATACATTAATCCGAATTGTATGAAAGCAAGTAGTGGATAAGCAAAACCGCTTAGGGACTGCAATCTATGTAAAAGAATCTATTATAACCTGACTGTTACATGAATGCATGCAAAACTGTTGAATAAGTATGGTGTAGTGCCAAGGTATCAACTGAGGACCACATACTGCTGGGGTGTTTTTACAGGCCACCAAACAGCACACCTGAATTAAATGCAGAATTATACAAAATCCTAGAAAAAGCAAAAAATATAGTGGATAACAAAAAGTTCACTGGTATGTTATTAGCTAAAGATTTCAACTACCCCAACATTGAATGGTCTGATAACCTGTACATCTCCACTAGTACGTGTCTGAACCAACATTTCAGATTGAGGATGGAAAACAAACTAACATACTAGATCTTGTAATAACGGACGACTGTGAAAGAGTGATAGACATGAAAATAGGACCACCACCACTAGGATCAAGCAATAAGACACACAATGTCATTCAATTAAGTGTCATCACAAACAGCACCATTATAAGAGAAATCTATTACAACAAATCATACACCTACAGGAAAGGTGATTATACAGCATGTTTCAGCAATTTATTTTGCCCAAACAAAAAACAAAATAAAAAGTACTATAAAAGATCCACATATATCGGCTGAAGTTAGGTGTTAGGTTAATACGTCTTAAAAATTAGGTTAATACATCTTAAAAAAACACAGTGGAGTCGTCTAAGAGCAACAAGTCATAAAAATATTGAATTATTAAATGAATACAAAGTGACAAAAAAGAATGTGAAAAAAGTTGTAAAGAAATCAGTGAGCAAATATGAAAAAATAATTGTTGACAAGTTAAAGACAGATCCTCTGATATTATATTTGTATGTGAAAAGACACACAAAGTTGAAACCAGGCTTGGTCAGGAACCAAGAATGATCGCTATCGATAACTGACCACGGAAATAATGTTTAGTTGCGAAAATCTGGCCAGATTTTTTAGTTGTTTTGAGAACATTTTAAAAAACAAAAAAAAAGCGCAAAAAAGGTTATTTGGACCAATGAGAGACAACTACAAAAAAAAAAAAAACTAGGAAAAGAAAATAACTTTTAATACGAAAAAACTTAAAGCAAAATAAATTACATTTAGAACAAATATTTTCAAAACATCGCTCTTATAACTTTTTCATAAAATTAAGTGACATTTTTTATATAAAGTAACATCTTACGATTGCTTAATAAGGAAACAAATGTTCTTTTATTTATTAAAGAGTTAAATATAATTTTTATTTATATACTCGTGTTTTATTTCCAGTGCTGAATTAAGGAGGGTTGGGGTTAAAGGGGACTATAGCCCTGGGCCCCGCAATGCTAGGTGCCCCGAAATAGTCAAAAAGACTTTTTTTTTCAGTTATTTTTACGCTGTGACACAAAAATAGCCCTCCAAAATATAAATAGCCCCCGGCCCCAAAAAGTCTAACAAGATTCTAATAAAACTAAATAAAAAAGTTAATTTTTTAAATAACTATTATATGTTTCATGTAGTTTGAAAAATTTAACATATTTGAAACAATTCTTCTTAGTAAAATGAAAATATGAAATATTACAAATGAAATAATTTAGTTGATTTCTATGTAGTTAATTTAATTTCTACAGTAAATCGTTGAGAAACTTCTTGTGTGTTTGTTTAATAATTAGTTTTATTAACTTTGATGATATTAACTTTGATGATTATTAACAATTTCATTGAAAACGCAATTATTGTTTAAGTCTTTTTATTTACAAAATAAATCATAAAAATTGAGCCATAGTATTAAAGTAATAGTTTGTTTGATAGTATATTCTTAAAACAATTTATGCTAAAAATCTCAAATCTTAATGAATTTCAAATAATACGACTTTTTAAACAATTCAAGAGAGAACTTTATTTTGCTTAGTCAGCATATTTTTTGAACTAATAGAATTAGTTTGTTCCTAGATTTGGTGGGTTTTTAGCGTTAGCGAATATTCTTTTTATTCTTCCGCACCAAGATGTTTTGAGAACATTCAAGTTTATGTATGTTTCCATGTATGTCCATAAAACAACAATTTTTTGTTTTACGGACATACATAAACTTAAATCGTTCTCAAAACGACTAAAAATTCACTTTTTCGCAAATTAAATATTTTTTCCGTGGTCAGTAATCAAGACCGATCGCTTCCGCTTCCCGACCAAGCCTGAGTTGAAACACAAATTGCAAATGTTGAGACAATATAGGTGCAATAATCTTTGACAAGGAAACAATCATCAATTGTTTAAATGAAAGTTTTCAATCTGTTTTCGTGTCTGAGGGAGATACAGTGTTTCCGAAATTTGATAAAGTATAAAAAGAAGACATCAACTGGGAGTGAAGAAGTACGCTAAATTCAGAGAACATAAAAAATAAACTAGAACAATTGGACAAAAACAAAGCGATGGGCAGTGATACGGTGAATTCCTATGTACTTAAGCAATGCGCTTCAACACTCTTAAATCCTCTAGCAATCATATTCAGCCTTACAATTGAATAAAGCAATATTACCAACTAGTTGGAGTGAAGCAAACATAACCACTTGTTCAAGAAGGGCAACCCATATGTAGCATTAAACTACATACCAGTGTCTCTAACGCCAGTTTCATGCAAAATTGTAGAAGGATTTATTCGTGTAGCAACCACTGACCATTTACAACTACATGATGCTCTATTGCAACACCATCATGGCTTTGTGAAGAGAAGGACTTGTGTAACCAACTTACTGGAAACAATGGATTTTTTATTAACACACATGGGGTGCAAGCATCCAATCGACATGATATACCTTGATTTCAGTAAGGCCTTTGACAAGGTACTGCACAAAAGGCTATTACTCAAGTGTGAAGCATATAGAGATATCCAGCATTTTGTTGAGATGGCTAGAGGTTTTTTAACCAATCGTAAGCAACCTGTTATAATGGGAGAAGTTTTATTGCATTGGTTGAATATACTCAGTGTTGTTCCTCAGGGATTTGTTCTTGGGCCTTTTTTGTTTTTGATATTCATCAACAACATACAATGTATATGCAAACTCTATGCTGATGACAGCAAGCTAATGAAACCGATAAAAAACATTTCAGATACAATCAGTTTGCAAAAGGATATCAACAAGTTAGTTGAATGGACAAGTATATGTCTAATGGAGTTCAACAAAGAGAAGTACAAGGTTATGCACATTGGCAAAAAGAACCCTCAGACCATCTATACGATAACAGAAAATGGTGTTGAATAAAAACTAGGCAATAGTAGGACATGACCTGTACGTATTGATCTCATCAGACATCAAATGACATTATCAAGTTAACGCAGTAGCAGCAAAAGCACAGAATGTACTCAGAGTCATCAAGCGTACATTCACTCATCTAAATACAGAAATAATTCATACTCTGTACACAGTGCAAGTTAGATCTCGCCTTGAGTTTGCAATCGCTGCATAAAAATCCTGTTATGAAAGGTGACATTGAAACACTAGAAAAGGTTCAACATCGCATGATCAAACTGGTACAAAGTCTCAAACATCAGCGTTATGAGGAGCGAAAATGAAATTGACTATGTTGGAGACTAGGCATTTGCACGGCGATCTAATGCAAGAATATAAATTATTGGCTTGATTTTGCTTCTTGTCATTATTCTAAGAAGAGTATAGTGATACAATTCAAGAGACATATTCATATCAAAAAGCTTGAATCCACCAAACTGCTCACAGTTCCGTCCCATTGAGAAATTTTGGGGAATCGGCAAAGGATATTTGCATAAGAGTGGCACACATTAGTAGGAAAAAAAATTGCTATAGACACTGTGCAGAAGTTGATGTCGTTGATTAGCGTAAATGTTCCTTATTTATTCGAAATAATGCAAAATATTAAATTAAAAAGCATTTTTATAATCTTCAAGTTCCTTAGATTAAAATAAATGTTGAAGTTTAGTATAAATTTTGTGAAATTTATTCAACTCTAATTTTTTATATATATAATTTGGATTTTTAACAAATTGTAAATTATTATAAACAAAATAAAAAGTAGTGTAGGCTGTCATAATGCATATATAACCATAATATGTGTTTAGCGATTAAACTCGCTACAGCATCTATATTACTATTACTATTACTATATCTATATATAAATAATGTATATAAATAAATGTATGTATATAAATAAATACATAAATATATATATAAATATAAATGTAATATGTATATATATATAAATATAAATATAATATGTATATATATATATATATATATATATATATATATATATATATATATATATATATATATATATATATATATTATTGAAGAATTATTTAAAACATTTTTATTTAATAATAAATAACTTTTTGTTTGACAGTTTAATGAATGCTTTTGAGTCTTTTCTGTAAAAGCACATTCTGAAACACTCCTTCTGTAAAGAACTGTTTCGCAAGTATTTGTTCAAATGACTTGTTTTGCAGTTTCTTTTTGTAAAGCATTATTGTGGAACTATTATTATTATTTTTTTGTATAATGCTTTACGGAAGGTGAATTTGCGCATGAACAAGTTCCGCAATAGCAATTTGAAATACGGAAGATAAAATTGCAAAATATTTATCTTCCGTATTTTGAACCCTAAAAAATACTCAGTTCTGATCGCAAAACAGGTTGATAGAAAGGACATTATGTTGCAAAATATTGTTTCTACTTTTTCATTATGTCATTTAAATAGGAAAATAACATTATAGAATCCTGCCCAAACCATAGATGGATCTAACAAAACTAACAATAATTTTAAATAGCACAAATTATGAGGTGTTTAAGATCAATCAAAACTTCACTAAGCTGTTATAAATAGATTATTTATTTTTAGGGCTTAAAAATCCAAATACCTATTGCATATTTATAAGTTCCAGATACAAATGAATTATTTCCATTGATCATAATTAAAGGTACACGCAAAGGTTTTCTAAACAGCAATCGTAGCACATAACGATGGTGTCTTTTGTCCATCATTTTATTTGTTATTAATGCAAACAAGTTCCAAATTGTATTCTTATCAATAACCTCTTCTGTTTCATGCATAATTAAAATCCGAAAAGATTCAAATGCTTTTGCGTACTCACCAGCAACAAAATATATGGTTGTTTGCAGGTAGTCAAGCTCTAGTCTATATTTTCGACTTTCTTGATAAGGTTTAAATAAGATTGCTTTATTCACCAATTTAATAGCCTTCTGATGTTCTTTCAAATCCATAGCAACATTCAGCATCTATAAAAAAAGTTGAAACTAAAAATTAAAACACTTTTTAAACAGCATTTTTAACTACCATATTTCATTTACTTCTGTTTCAAAGTTATGGATACTTGTGACTTTTGTTTCATAGTTATGGATACTTGTGACTTTGTTGCATAGTTATGGATACATGTGAACTTGTGACTTTTGTTGCATAGTTATGGATACATGTGACTTTGCGTCATAGTTACGGATACATGTGACTTTTGTTTCATAGTTATGGATACTTGTGACTTTTGTTTCATAGTTATGGATATTTGTGACTTTTGTTTCATAGTTACGGATACATGTGACTTTTGTTTCATAGTTATGGATACTTGTGACTTTTGTTTCATAATTATGGATACATATGAGTTTTGCTTCATAGTTATGGATACTTGTGACTTTTGCTTCATAGTCATGGATACGTGTAACTTTTGTTTCATAGTTATGAATACTTATGACATTTTGTTTTCTTCAACTTTATTAAAAGTATATTTTCAGATTCGAAAATCAAATGTGTTAGTTAAAATAAAAACCCTAACCTTTAAAAGAAACTGCCACATTTGAGCTCTACCAATTAACATTTGCTTTTGATAACCTTGAAGATAAAAAAAAGTTTGATAAAGTAAACTTTATCATTAACTCATTATCAACATTATATAGAGTTGATTAAATAAGCTAATACCAAAGCTCCATAAGAGATAGTTATGAATCAAAATATAGCCATCACACAAAAAATCTTTGTAATTGCACTCATCATAAAGTTTTAAACATTTTTTATAAAGCATTTCACATTCCTAAACAAAAAAATCAGTAAACAATAATTGCTTCAGAAAACCAAATAGATGACTATGTTAATCAAAATATAAACAAAACAAAAAAAATCACACTTCAACTTTCAGCTTGCTCAGCTCACTGACACATGTTTCACTGTTGTCATTGAATGTCACTTCATATTCTATTATAAAATATAAAGATTTTTATTTTAACAAAACTTTATACTTTTCATGTGAAATTTTCTTTATAATTTTGTAAGTAAATTAAGAAACTGATAATAATTAGGATGCTTTGGATAAGAATTAAGGGATTTTTTTGGGTAAAAATAAATATCAGTAATTACTTAGTTTAAACCATTGTATTACAGTAGTAACTATTGCACTAGTAACTATATCAAAAACATGGCGTAGAAATAGAAATAAATTATGATTAAAAAAAAAATAACTTGAACAAAATAATAGTAAAAATAATAAACACTTCAAAAATAAGCTTAGTAACAATAAGCATGGCAACAATAAGCATGGCAACAGAAACTTCAATTGATCACAACCCTTATTTTTTAACTCAACGTAAATAAAACAAATAAAAGTTAATTAAATAAATTTTTATGTAAGAATTTCATAACAGGTATGAAAGCTTTTATTCCTATTGGTCAAGTCAAACCTCATTCTACTCCATAGTTTTAGATTGGAAAAATCAAAAACAATTATTACTTAATTAATGTTACAATTTCTAAATTACAAACCCATAAAAGTTTTAAAACTTTTTAGACTTTTATTTTGAATAATTTTTTATTTTATTATTTAATCTATTTTTATACGATTTTATACTCAATTTTTATTTTCAAGTTGAAATTATTTTAAAATACTAAACTATATATGATTACCTTTTATTTGATCAAATATCACATCTAATGCTTTACTTGGTTTGATTAGACCTTTTTTTTTTGAAAGAAGTGAAAACTTAAAAACTCATAAAGAAACTTATAAAAAAATGTTTTTCATCACAGCATTTTTAAAAGCCAGAATATCTCTCTCTATATATCTATATCCAATAGTATCAAGAATAATACACAAATAATATTAATAAGTCAGCTATTCTTTTTAATTGCTAAAACTTTTGTATGAACACAATTAAATTTTTAAACATTTCAGTTCACTCTTTGTGTAGGTAGTTTCAATATATTTTATTCTATCAATAAAAAATTTCAATCTATAAATAAAAAACTTTAATATCTATAAATAAAAAATTTTAATCAATAAATAAAAAATTTTGATCTATAATTAAAAATTTTAGCCAATAAAAAAAAAATTTAGCCTATAAATAAAAAATTTTATTCTATAAATAAACAGCTAATTCATGGTTATCAGGAAGCAGTTATTAGAAATGTATTATAACTCTTCATCTTTTCTTGTGCAGCATATATATGCAGCTAAGCAGTATTTATCTAAGTGCACAAATTATGAGGTGTTTAAGTACATATATATATGTATGTATATATATATATATATATATATATATATATATATATATATATATATATATATATATATATATATATATATATATATATATATATATATATATATATATATATATATATATATATATATATATATATATGTACTTGACATCTCTCTATTCTGAAAGTTTCCCTGGGTACCTTAAATATATATAAATGTATCAGGTACACCACCAGGTACCAGCCCTATGCCCTGCTGCTTTTATGGTTTGTTTTTTATTAGGCAAAGGCTAAGAGAAATAAACTCCAACTAAAAAACCTGCCTTCTGGCTCTTGAATGAGTAAAGGCTGAAGGAAGTGTCTTGATGAAAATACTCATCTTGGGCAGAAGTTAACTGCATACAGCTACTGTCTTGTAGAAAGCCTCCTAGGCAAAGACTTAAGGGGTAAGCAGATTAATTCTTTTGACCAGCCTTGAACCTCTCTTTCATCACGGTTTGTATATTTGGGGTCCTAATATCAATGAAATACCCTATGAAAATCCTTTTAGGTGGTAATTGTGTATACTAATTGTAGCAAAAAATGAGTAATTTCAAAATCCTGCATTAAAATCCAGCGGACTTATTTAACATTAAAGTTTTTATCCAAAAGTATTCCTTTCATATACACTGTGGATAGCTTTTAAGACCAAAATATTTGTTTCTGTGAAACTTTTATAAAACATTTATTTTCTACAAGACTTCAGTTACGAGATAAATAACAATTTTCTTTCTGATAATTGATTAAAATTCTCTTCAAGGAAAGACACATGGGAAAGCAAATGTTTCAAACTTTTTTTTCTGAAATAAATTATGTAAAAAATCTTTCTAGTGCAGAGTTTAGATTTTATTGCTAATATACTCCGTTATACAGTGGGATAGCCTCAAGGACGAGCTTGTCATCTGGAAAATTGAGTATTGGAAAGTGAACAACATTTTTGAAGTCCTTTGATCTTCTCAAATCTCCTCCTGCTCTGATGAATTCGGAATCTTGTCTTCTGATCTCACCAAAAGTTCTCAGGTGGCCACAGTTTTGGAGATTTGGTGATGAGGCATCACACCAACAACATGGATGCTTGCTGCTGTGAGACTGTATTCCACATAAAATGTTTGCCAGCTTGAGATCGCAAGAAATGATGAGAGAATCTTTCTGACATTCTTCTTGAACTTGAATGAGATTCAAAATAGCCTTGACCTTAGTGGCATTTCATCCTCCTCCAAAACAATGTGAGTGAAGCTTACTTTCAGAAAGGAGCCTCCTCCATCAATTCCCAACTTCAAAATGGCAGATTCTGTTAATTTTCAAGCTGATTTAAAGGCTTCACTGAGACTGCTGACACTTTGGCAATGAACCACCTGACATGATTCCTTATTATTTGCCAGAGTTATGCTGCTGATCATATTAAACTAATCATGAAGCTTTTGGGCAGCTTGAGTAAACTTTAGAGGGAAACTTGGCAACCTTACAAGAATAATTTAATTCAGGGCTGAGCCAAGTTTTGGCATTCCATTGTTGGACAGTTCAGTATTCTGCTGTATTTGAACCATATTTTCCGTTGTAAGAGGTTTTTTAAAGAGTTGCTGAGCTGATGATAGACCTAAACAAAAAAATAGAAAGTTCAAAATCAATTAAGTGATTAAACTAGATAAAGATTTGAGAATTTAATTTAGAACAAAATATAATAAGAATATTTTACAAAGTAAATTAAATCAGAATCAATTAAGAATATTGAAGGAGCATTTTTAATTTACTTTAATTTTGCCTCTCCCTATTTAGCCCTATTAAAATATTTGATTAACAAGTTCAAATGTTTTTTTAAATTAAATTAACAATATCAAATTAGCACAGCATACCTCTTCTCATAGACAACATCTTTCCACTTGGTTGACTAAGCCTGATGGTTCCATTTGGAGAGACACTTTTAGAAGCCAAAACTGCTGATACAACTTGCTCTGCTCCTACGGGATCTGCAGCTGGAATTTTCCTCAGATTTTCATAGCAAGTTCCTAAAGTGTAGTTGTGAGGAAGCCCACGTCCAATAATTGACAAGCACTTTGTGCAACACTTTTCAGCACTTTGAGAAGCCTGCTGTGGGAGTTTGGGCTCCGAGTCTTGGAAATTACTGAATGGATGCTATTCTTTTCCCTTGAACTTGGCAATTTGGCAGAGTAAACACTCACAAAGATTAGAAAATGAGTTGCAGGTTTGATTAAAATTGTTTCAAAGTGGTAAAGTTTTGGCACAACAGTTGTTTTCTTATCACAAAGCTTTCCAATCTGAGATCAGCATGAGATAAAGTTGCCAAAGGCACTCTCTCATCATTGAAATCTAGATCTTTTTGGATTTGTTGAATTTGTAGATTTTTGATTTGTAGTTTTTAGTCAGCTCTTGGTCACCTTTTTTCATGCAAATGACACAAACAGATTTTTTGCATTCTTCATGGGTCTTTGCAAACATTGACATCTTCAAACTTAACAAATATATTCACTAAAAACCTTGTTTACAATTTTCTTTGCTTTGTACAACTGCCTCCTCCGGAAAAAACTCTAGATACAGACACAAGGTTCGAGCTTTCAAAAATGCTCTTGAATCAACGTAATAATATAAATTTTGAGAAAAGTTATAAAAATAAGAAAGCTTAAATATTTGATTGGCAACATTTCTTATTTTAATAATTTTTTTCACAGAGCATGTTTACTGTATGAAATTAACACTAACAAAGTCCGAATTTAGATCATTTAGTTTATAAATACTTAGAGATACAAATTTCCATTTGGATGTTAATGAGGGATTTCAAAACACCTCAATATGGACTCCCATAGACATGTACTATTACCAACTACAAGGATTTTCATAGGGTATTTCATTGATATTAGGACCCCAAATCTACAAACCGTGTCATCTATTAAGCAGGAATAGATATAAACCTGTGTTACATTGTTTTCTGCCAAAGATGATGAATGCTGGATCTTCTTGACTCTACTCACAGATTATTGTTTGTGTCTGCTTGATAGTGGCTATGCAACTCTTCTTCTTATCTCTTAATGAGGGTACAGCTCTAAAACTAAATTTAATGGTTCTGAGGCCCGCTGGTAGTAAGGTTTCCCAAACTATGTGGTAATTCCCAGAGAAGTTAATTCCATCAACAGCTGTAAAATATCAGAGTATTAATAGTGCCATATTGCAAATAATTGGTGTCCTTATTAATGCTTTTGGTGTGAATTGTTGAGGCCACATAAGGAGCTTTAAGTTATGACTTTGGGTTAGTTAGCAGAACTGAGACAGCTGCATAGCTCATTGCATGAGATGTCGTGCACTATCTATAAATGAGTCAAGTTATCTTTAAACTTGAATCATGCAAAAAATAAGCAAAAATATTAAGCATAAAAAGCATTCCCATCAACTAACTGTTTCAATATATCTTAACAAAAATTTGTGGTCTTCAAATTAACTTTCCTTCAGTTAAATCTTACCTCTTGCAGAATTCACCATACTTGCTTGCTCTTTATAAGACTAGTTTGAATTCAGTTGTTCCTTCTACAGATCTCAGTATTAATGGGTACTATCCTTTAATTTGTAAAGCCTCAAGTAGTCAAACTATTAGCTTGAATGTATACTTACACATAAATTTACCTATTTGTCAGGAAATCAGGTTTGAATCCTCCGACCATTCTTTTATGTTCCTCTTCACTCTATTACCTTTCTTTTTGTTCTTTATGATTCTCTTTCTTCATAAGACTACACTCTTTGAGATGCAATTTCTGATCAAATTGACCATGTCCTTTCTCTTTAACCCTCTGCCAATATTGATGTTATTGGTGACTTTAATGCTCATCACACTGAATGGCTTGGCACTAACACCACTGACCCTACTGGCACTAAAACCTATAGCTTCTGCGTTTCTCAATCTCTTACTCAGATAGTTAACTTGCGACTCGTTTTCCTGACAAACCTTATCATTTACCTTCACTCTTTGATTTATGTCTTGTCTTTGACCCTAGCTTGTGTTCAGTTTCTTCCTTTTCTCCCTTAGGTGGTTTTGACTATGCAATGATCTCTATAAATCTTTTATTTTGTAGTTCTTCTTCGGTCTCACTGTATCGTTGCACTACTTGTGACTAACCTAAATTCTTCTCATGATTTTTTTCCTGATGGTCTTTGGTCTGATGTCTTTTTTTTCTCTGCTGATAAATTTGCCTCCTATATAACCTCCTGGATCCAAAACAGGTATGAAAGCTTTTATTCTTTCTCATTGGTCAAGTCAAACCTCATTCTACTCCCTATTTTTACCTTCTTGTGCTAGTGCTATATCTAATTGTAATCATTTTTTCCTCCTCTTTTTTAAAATAACAACTCTCTTGAGAATAAATACTTTTTTACTATTGCAAGAAATCAATGTAAAAAGGTGCTGTCTGATGCTAAGCTCCATTATTCATAATTTACTCAATCTTATCTCAAAAGTTAGGTTCTAGAGACTTTTGGAAAATCTTCAACAGCGTCATTAACAAAGGTAAGTCTAACATTCCATTCTAATTCATTGGATTGATCTTCTTACCTCTACCAAGGATAAGGCTGAAATATTTGCAAAGAACTTCTCTTCTCCAATTTGACGCTTGAATCTTATGATCATATTCTTTGTTCCATTTAAACAGGTTCAAAACACACCAAACAGGTTAACCCATTGACACTCATTCAAAACACACCAGATTCTGTTGCTAAAGTGATATCTCAATAAAACTCTTCTATGGTTTGTGGTGCAATTAACATTCCGATCATAGTCTTACAAAAATGTTTTGCAGAACTCTCTTCAATTCTCTCTTTACCAATTTATTAGACGCTTGACTAAATTTTGTTTTCTTGCCGGCTGGAAAATGGCATCTGAGGTTCCAATTTTAAAAAAATCTGGAGAACATTCTAACCACTCTAACTATTGTCTGATCACTCAAAGAAATTGCTAATATCTATTAATAGCAAGGTCTTTAAGTCTTTGATCAACAAATTTCTAACATCCCATTTTGAATCAAATAACTTACTGCCAGTCTGGCATGCTGGTCTTCTCCATAAGCTTGCTTCATACGGTGTATCTGAGAAAGTTATTGAGATTATCAAATCATTTCTTTCTGACCACTTTATTAAAGTCATCCTCAAAGGCCAACACTTTTCTTCATTTCTAGTAACTTCTGGGTACCTCAAGGTTTTATCCTTGGTTCTGTTTTGTTTCTTATCTACATTAATAATCTTCCTGAAAACTTTACATCTAAAATGGCTCTATTTGTTGATGACTCAACTTTATACTCATGTCTTGACAACAAGCCTTCTCTTTTTGATTGCTTATAACAGTCAGCCGATCTTGAATCTGATCTCACTTTTGTAACAGATTGGGGCTAGCAGTGGATAGTGAATTTTAACTCAAAACTCATAATACTGTCGACATTCCTATATTGATGAATGACAACCCTCTCACTGAGTCCTTTTTTTTACGCCTACAATCAATTGCTACGTTATTATCTACTAGAGTTTGTTTCTCTTCATCGTGCTCACCATTTCTTAATCCTAATTCCATCTCTTTATTAGAAGAACTAGTCCTATATGTGTTGGTTCCTCTAATGATTTTTCTCTTCTAGACAAGGTCTAAAAACTCATTGTAAACATGGCAGAAAGAGCAGTTGGATTTGCTCTTTAAAAACTTTTAGTCGTCTAGTTTTTTTACCCACATTTTAACCCTTAGAACCTCTCTCCCATCTTTATGTTTTCAAAACTCATACACCCTACAACTTTTCAAGTCTTCTGGCAACTGTTTCCTTGCCCTTTAACTCTATTCTTTGTCTTCTAGTAACTTCCAACTTAAAAGTGGTTAATTGCAGCCTTGTTGTGAGTGAACCAGAATAAATATACATATGTGTATATATATTTTTTTAAATTTACCTCCCCAAGGCCGAGAAGGCTACTACAGATGAGGAGGGTACTTAATTGTGGTTATAACCCTTTCTCAACTCTATAACTCCAAAACACGAACCTTGAAGAACAAAGCCGCTGTGCGGAGAAACAAATTGAGCGCGGTACTACTATAAGGGACGTGGTGGGAATCGAACTCTGAACCTCTCGCTTATGAAGCGAGCGCTCTACCACTACCGCATTATATATATATATATATATATATATATATATATATATATATATATATATATATATATATATATATATATATATATATATACATATACATATATATAGCTATTTAAGTACAAATTAATTCCCATATGGAATTAGATTGACAAAAAGAGTTAGCAAATCTCTCTCTCTATATATATATATAATATATAACCTGAAATAACAGTGACGGCTTCATCAGCTCTGCCAACACTTCTAAGTAGACTAGCAAGTGTCATTCGAACAGATACATGCTGAGGTGCAAGTGATAAGACCATATAGTAAGCATCAATGCTTTTTTCCTTTTCATTCAAATAATCAAAACTCTCAGCAATCTTTAACCATACAGCTGCCTATTATAAGCAGAATTACAAATAATAAAAAAAAAATCACAAATAAAAAAAAAATCACAAATAATACCACTAAAATTGAGCCATTATACTTAACAACTTATTTTTAAATCATTTTTGCAAACCCATAGTTTAAAAACTAGGCAAAAAAGATTTCAAGTTAATTCTTATAATAATGCTCAGCAAGAAGACTTCTAAATTTTAAACTTTTACAAATTATGCTTTCTTGGTCATAATAGCTTTGCTAAATAATTATTAATATTACCATAAACTTTTTAAATAAAAATGTTCAAACTGCTTTACATCTATTAAAACATATTGTAAAAATTAAAATATTAAAGAGTTTTAAACAGTCTAACATTTAAATAATTTATAAATACATACTTGGTTAAATTTGGCACAATCAACCAGCTCTAGCAAATACTTCAATGCCAACTGGTAATTTCCTAGAATTAACAAAAACTTGAGTTTTTTTACTGGATTTTAAAATTTTCACACTGTGTTTTTAGAATTTTAAGAATCTATTTTTACAATTTTAAATAAATCTATTCTTTTTGGTAATAAGATAGAAATTGTATTATTAAATTTAGATCTAATTATTAAATTTAGTAATAATTTAGATCTTTTTTTAGACATAAAATTCCACAATCAGTGTTAGAGAACTAATTCAACATGTTGAATAAGTTCTCTAACACTGTAATTAGTTCTTCAACATGTTGAATTACACAAAATGTTGCACTATTTATATCTTAAATACCTATGAAAATTTTTTCTCATAAAAACACAGAAAAGCTGACTCAGCTTAGTGGTTCTAAGCTTAGTGGTACTAAGCTTAGTGGTACTCAGCTTAGTGGTACTAAGTACTAAGTGGTCTCATAAACTCTCTTTATTTTTTGTTTGAAACTCCCAACGCAAATTAATGCGAGAGGGGGGGGGGGTTATTTTCTTATAAAAAATTGCATTGCAATTTTTCCATAATATTATCTTTGAATAAAAAATGGCATTATGTAAACCCATTTAAGTCACACAAGTGTGAATGTTAAACTTTGTAGGACAAATGTTCTGTGTGTGTGTATATATATATATATATATATATATATATATATATAAATTATGTTAGTGTATTCTACAAACAGAGTGCTCAATGTTCTAAAAGAACAGAGCAATAATAAATTAGTAAAAAATTTTACTAATTTATATATATATATATATATATATATATATATATATATATATACACTACATTTTATACAATATTTATACACTTCAATCTTTGATCTGTAAACTTTTATGTTTGTTTAAAGTAAAATCTTTATAACAAACCTGTCTCATAATATGATTCAGCGAGATCAAGCATCAAATCACCAACATCATTAAGATCTTCAGAAAACAGTGGTTCTGTTATACTCTGAAAAAAAAAACTTTGTTTCTTCTGAGAATATTATGATTTATTAAGTTAAGAAGGTCTATATCAAGCTCAATGCAGTAGTAGACTGTTGGCAGAATACTTTACATGTGATCAAAATGGGGAAGGTTTAAACCCACTCCGCACCTCTAAAAGTATTGCAGTTGTTTAACAAGGTTCATTTTTTAGGGAGAGAGTGCAAATATATTTGAAAGCCACTTAATTTTTTTATCAAAACTTCTTTTCAAAATTAAAATTAAAAATGCAGTGTAACCACTTAACTTCTTTATTTACATTTTTTTTCTGGCCTATGCAGCATGAAAAATAAAAATCAAAGGTGGACAGATAATTTAACTTGCTGACGCATAGACTTTTTTTTGAACAGTCAAAAAAAAATCTATGTGTATAATCAAAAATTACTTTATTCTTGAACTCAACTTTCATAATTAAATTTTTTTTTTAAACACAATTTAATAACTAGATGCAAAAAAACTTTTTAAAATCTCGTGGAGCATTTCATTCAACTAAAAACTTGAGATTTTAAAATCTCGTGCAAGGAGCATTTCATTAAACTAAAAACAGAGGTTTGATAACATCAAGTTTATTTTAAACGTTTAACTGTTTTAACATTATTTTTAGTTAAATTGTTTTAGTTTTTATATAATATAATTAATAATTATATTATGTAAAAAAAAACTAATTAAATGTTGGAAAAATTCATCATAAAATGATTTTAGTAATTTATTATTACCTAACCTTTAAAAAAACTTTTAGAAGTTATTTAAAATTTAAAAAATCAGTCATAAAGTCTAAGTGATTGTTATTTTTAGGGTTTTTTTTTTTTTTTTGTAAACAGCAACGAGGTTTAACTGGAAAAAAGATTAAAGATTTAGCATGCAATAATAAGTGATTGTTTTATTTTTTATTTTTTGTAAACAGTAAGGAAGTTTAACTTGAGAAAAGATTAAGGCTTTAGTATGCAATGATATTAAGTTTACTCTTATGTTTTAAATCAGTCTTAATAGTGTTTTAAATCAGTCTTAATAGTGTTTTGAATCAGTCTTAATAGTGTTTTAAATCTTTAGAATGCTATTTCTCTAAAACAAAAAAATATTAAAATAATTGAAATTCAGAAGTTCAAATACTTATTATGTTATTTGCCCTTTTAAATACGCCATGAAAAACAGAACTAAAGAAAAAGCAAACTTATATATACACAAATCCTGACTTTTTAGGAAAATATAATAGGATAATTCTTTGAGTCCTTTAAAAACAATACCTCTAATTCCTCTATTACATTCCCCTAAAAATGTATGTATATAAATATATATATCGGGGGTATTTTAAAAACAACTTTTAAATATCATAGTTTTGACAGTGTCATTTTTGCATCAATGGTATTGTCGAATTTAGCTTGTTTGTAAAAACCAGATCAGTCAGTAATAAGAACCGTACGCATCGCATGACGTTGTTTCTTATACTGATTGGTCTGGATTTTGCTGCAAGGCATTATGGTTTAATGCCACGTTTTTTTTGTTGTTGTGAAAATATGGTAGAATTTGGGTTATGTTATATATGTATATTTCTTATTAAAACCAAAAAAAAAGTTCAGTCTGATTTTCAAGGAACAGTTTCGTTTCTTTATGGTGCCGAAACCCGTACATTTATTGATTTTAAAGACATTATTTTAGAGATATATTGATTTAGAGATTATTTTTTGCCGATGGCTTCCTTAGTTAAGAAAAAGAAAATAAGAAATGGACATCGAGTTTACCTGAGAAGGTTGTTCGCAGAAATTGACGACGATTTAAAAGAAATTAAAAAGATAAACTTATTATTGACTAATATAGAGACTAAACATGTGATAATAAAGACTTTAGACAACGAAATTATGGACTTGTTGGCGGACAAAGATGACATTATATCCGAAATTGAGGATACTAGCTCATGGACTAGTGATATTTTAAGTAACATAGAGAATTTACGGTTTCTTAGTAAAGAGGTGAAAGAGTCTGAGAAAGATTCATCCACTCGAAGTGTTTCTTCTAAAATTTCCATGAAGCTTCCAAAATTAACAATTCAAAGTTTCTCTGGTGATATATTATCATGGAAAGGGTTTTGGGATTGACAGTAATGAAGATCTGTCAGATATAGCAAAGTTTAATTATTTAAAATCATATCTTTCTGGTAGAGCACAAAAGCTAATTGAAGGACTTACGCTTAGCGAAGGCAATTATAGGGAAGCAATACAACTTTTAAAGGACAGGTTTGGTAATACTCAAAGTCTTATTGCAGCGCATATGGATGATCTTCGAAAAATAAATCCAGTGCGAAATTTAAAAGAAGTAAAACAACTCCGTCAAATGTATGATAAGCTTGAAATAAATATAAGAAATTTAAAGGACCTAAATGTTGAAACATGTACTTATGGATCACTTCTTATTGCCATTATATCAGAAAGAATTCCACGTGAGTTATGCATTATTATTTCAAGACATTTTAAAAATGATGACTGAAACTTAAATGAATTCATGAATGTGATTAAGACAGAACTTACAGCTCTAGAGCGTTGTGAAGCTCTTACTAATACAAGTATCGAAGTAGAAGAAAATATACCAATTACATTACAGAATATGCACATTAATACTAAAAAAAATAATCAACACCATTTGAGCAATAATCAAAGATATTTTAACTATAACACTGTCCTAAGAAATAATCAAGAAACTAGAGACACTTGTGTGTTTTGTAAAGAATGACACTTATCATCTAGATGCAGAAATATAACAGATGTAAAAAACCGTCAAAGTATAGTTTAAAAGGAGAGCAGATGTTTTGTTTGCTTAAAAAGAGGACATAAAGCGAATTTTTGTCGATTAAATTATGAGTGCATAAAATGCAAAAAGAAGCATAACATAACTTTATGCGATACTGAAAGTAACAAGGTTCCAAATAAATTGTTATCAGAAGTCCAGAGTTATTGAATTACTCATCAAAACCAGCATACGGCTACCAACAACCATATTATTCTACAGTTTGCTAAAGCTACAGCTACAAACCCAGATAACACTTTATCCAGTTGCATTAGAGTATTATTTGATGGATGCAGTCATCGAACTTATATTACAGATGCATTACATGAAAAATTGAAGTTGAAGAAGATAAGCACAGAAAGTTTAATAATAAAAAGATTTGCATCAGATGAAGGCTTGATCAAAACACTAGATGTTGTTCGTGTTTGTTTGAAGGGTAGAGATCCGAAAAATAATATTTATATGGAGGCATTATGTATTCCTTTCATATGTTCACCATTAAAAAATCCTAACTTCAATCTTTTGCAACAAAAATATGTTTACTAAAAAGGAATCCCTTTAGCTGAATCTTACCCGTTAAAGAACAGTGAATCTGTTGACATCCTAGTGGGGTTAGACTATTATTACTCAATAATTACTGGAAAAATAATAAGAGGTTGCAATAATGGTCCAGTTGCTCTTAAAAGTATTTTAGGATGGATTGTTTGTGGTCCATCTGACATCGGTGTACGTGAGAATTTTATTCAAACTAATTTAGTGTCAACTTCACAATCAGATGATGATGTCTTAAGGTTGGAATTACAAAAATTTTGGGAATCTGAATCCAGCGATTTCCAAGAGCAAGACAATTTTTACCAGCAATTTAAAAATGACATTACTTTTAATGGGGAACGATATGTGACAAAGCTACCATTGAAACCAAACTGTGAATTTTTACCTGATAATTATAATATTAGTTTAAAAAGATTTATTTCATTACAAAGAAAGTTTGAGAAAAATAATGATTTAAAACAACGATACCAAGAATTAATAACTTCGTATGAAAACGAAAACATTATTGAGCGAGTCTATGATCCAGGTAAACCTGGAAAAGTTCATTATCTACCTCATCGTGCAGTACTACGAGATGATAAAAAGACAACAAAGTTACGTGTAGTGTTTGATGGTTCCGCAAAAGAGGGTGGTCCTTCAATTAATGAAAGTTTGTATACTGGCCCATGTTTACTGACATGCATATATAGTACACTTTTACGTTTTCGCATGTTCAAGATAGGACTGATATCTGATATCCGTCAAGCGTTTCTAAATGTTGGTATATGCAATGAGCATAAGGATCTATTGCGATTTTTATGGTATGATGATAAGAACAACATGTTAATTATTTACCGTTTCCTGCGAGTAGTTGGAATCACTAGTAGTCCTTTTTTGTTAAATACTACAATTATAAAGCACATGGAAAATTATTCAGATACATTTAAAGAATTTACTAAAAAGTTTCTAAGAGATTTATATGTTGACGACTCTACTGTTGGTGTTAATACAGTCAGCGAAGGTATTCAATTTTATAACTTCATAAAAGAAGCTATGAAAAAGGGAGGATTTAATTTGCGAATGGTTTAGTAATTCACCAGAGTTAAGCAGGTATATTGCAGATAAAGAAAAAGAGAAAGCCTTGCTGAATTAGGAAGACAGTTATGCAAAATTTGAATTAAATAGAAGTAATGATATAGAAGTTAATTGTGTAAAGGTTTTGGGATTATTATGGAATGGAAAAAGCGATGAGTTCCATTTCAACTTTTCAGCTATTGTACAAGAAGCATTGAATCTACCTTTTACAAAAAGAAATTTGCTTAGGGTTGGAGCAAAATTTTATGATCCATTGGGTCTTATTTCACCAATTGTTATTGTGACAAAACTATTGTTTCAAGCTCTGTGTATTGATAAACTTGATTGGGATGATAAACTACCTTCTGAAATCCACGAAAAAAGGTTAGCGTATTTAAAAGGACTAAAAGTTATTTCCAGCATTACTGTACCAAGATACTGTTTTAAAGAACAAGATGAAATAGCAAAGTATGTTACTTTACATGGTTTTAGTGATAGCTCTCAAGTTGCTTATTCAGCAGTTATATATGCTCAAGTAAAAACCAAGGAGGGTTGGATGTGTATGTGTGTGACTAATACTAAATGACTATTATTCTTTTTATGATTATTGTAATTATTTTTATTGTCATTTTATTTTTATTATTATCATTATACTTTTATCATTGTATTGTTATTATTGTTACTACTACCACTCTTATTATTATCATTATTAGTATTTTACTCCTTTAACTTTTAATGTTTGCTTTGTTACAGCTGTGGACGATTATTACTATTAGCATTAACAATATATTTAGTAGCTTTTATTTACAAGGTTTTTACTTAAGATTAGTACATGTACTATTTGTAAACTTCCGTGAATGTAACAACTATTTCAGAATATATGAATTGATTGAATATGAATTGATTGATTGATGTCCAAGTTGATAACCTCAAAGACGAAAGTTGCTCCAATAAAAAAGTTAACAATTCCACGTTTGGAATTACTTGGCTGTTTGTTATTAGCGAATTTGATGCACAAGGTTGTTCAAGAATTAAAAGACGTTTTAATTGTGGAAAAAATTTGTTATTGGACAGATAGCGAAATATCTTTATCTTGGATAAAAAATTCTAAAAGAGACTGGGAGTTATGGGTCCAGCATCGTGTGTCAAAAATTCAAGAATTAAGTAACAAAAATGATTGGTCCCATATTGAGGGAGAAAACAACCCAGCAGATATACCAACTAGAGACTTAAATCTGTTAACGTTTCAGACCAATTGCTTGTGGTGGGAAGGTCCTTTGTTTTTAAAAACTAATATCACACCAAAACAAAGGAAGTATTTTGATAGTAATATGGCAGAAAGTATAAGTGAGTTAAAAAATTCTGTAACTACTTGTGTCAACTATATTGATGAGCCAAAAGACGGAGTTCAGTATATTATTAAAGCAGAAAAATTTAGCAGTTTAACTCAGCTATTGAGAGTTTCAGCATACGTTTTACGATTCGGGAATAATATTAAAAATAAAGTTGTTAAATACCAAGGAGAGTTGACGACAAAAGAGATTAACTCAGCTGAAGAATTATGGATTAAGTCTGAACAAAGTCTGCTAAAAGGGGAGAATGATTCTAGTCAGGATTATGAAAACATTAGGCAACAGCTGGATTTATTTATTGATGAACATAACATTCTACGGTTAAAAGGGCGGTTTGAAAATAGTTTGCTAGAATATGCAGAGAAGTATCCAATTATATTGAGAAGCTATAGTCACTTTACAAAGCAAAGAGTAAAGCATTTGCGACTTGGAGGAACGTTAAATGAATTAAGAAGTAGGTTCTGGATTCGTAAGGGACGACAAATAGTGAAGAAGTACATTAAAGATTGTGTCAAGTGCAAAAGAGTGCTTGCAAAAACTTTACATGGTCCTGGACCTCCAAATTTACCTATTTTTCGAGTGGCAACACATAAATTTGCGTTCACCAATATTGGATTAGATTATGCTGGCCCTTTGTTTGTGAAAAATATTTATGGACAAGAAAATTCTATGTATAAAGCTTATGTGTGTTTGTTTACATGTGCAACATCCAGAAATGTCCATGTGGAATTAACGCCTTCCATGGAAACTGATTCTCTTATAAGATGTTTAAAACGTTTTATAGCTCGAAGAGGATGTATAGAGATAGTAATTAGTGATAACTTCAAAACCTTTCTAAGTGAACAGTTAAAACAGTTTTTAGCAAAAGAACGTATATTATGGAAATTCATTTTGCCTAAATCACCTTGGTGGGGAGGATTCTATGAACGACTTATTCGAGTTGTCAAAGATGCGTTGAAAAAATGTGTAGGAAAAAGTCGATTGTCATATGAGGAATTAGAAACAGTATTACATGAGATTGAAATGACGGTTCATAGTCGACCACTAACTTATATTTATGACGAAGTATATGAACCATTGACCCCATCTCGTCTTGAATTGGAAGAAGATTACAATCAATTAATGTAAAAACTCAGATGGATGATTCTCAAATTGATAATTCTGATGATCACAACAGCAGATCAAAGTACTTGAAAACTATTATTGATCATTATTGGAAACGTTTTAGTCGTGAATATATTGCTCAATTACGAGAAAGACACCTCTATGATAGTAAATGACAAAGTGCGGTGAGTATCTACAAGTTGGAGATGTTGTTTTAATAAACGATGATCAGTTAAAGCGAAATTTATGGAAGCAAGGTGTCGTGGAGGAATTAATTATTTCTAATGATAAAAAAGTTAGGGGTGCCATTTTAAAGACTTGTATAAATGGGCATGTATCCTTTATAAAACGTCCACTTCAACGCTTAGTTCCTCTCGAAGTAGTAAAGATTAAAAACACAGAAAAAGTTACATCCGCTGAACCTAAATGCCAGAGGATGGCTGCTATTACGGCTGAATTAAAAAGAAAATTTAATACTTAAGAATTTATTGTTCTGGGATACTTAGTATCCCAGGGTCAGGAGTGTCGAATTTAGCTTGTTTGTAAAAACCAGATCAGTCAGTAATAAGAACCGTACGCATCCCGTGACGTTGTTTCTTATACTGATTGGTTTGGATTTTGCTGCAAGGCATTATGGTTTAATGCCACGTTTTTTTTGTTGTTGTGAAAATATGGTAGAATTTGGGTTATGTTATATATGTATATTTCTTATTAAAACCAAAAAAAAGTTCAGTCTGATTTTCAAGGAACAGTTTTGTTTCTTTAGGTATCCCTGTTAGTTTTTTTTTTTTTTTTTGGTGTACATTATTGAGGTCACATATTGGTCACTGTTGAGGTCAAATAATTTCTTATTATTTCTTATTTTTTAAAAATTGAATTAATGGGTGTTGGATTGTTTTATTTTTTAACTATGTTTTAGTCAGCAGAAATACTTGACAAGTGGGTTGGTTTTCGTCCATGTAGAAAATCAATGCAAGTTGAAAAAGAAAATTTTGTTGTAAAATTTTTTAATGTATTTGAAACCAGAATGTAATTTATTTATAAAATTTGGCATATATATAATTCTGAAATATATAAAATTCGCTAAATGGTCACACACGAGCAGTGAACGCCTGAGGGAAGAAATAAAGTACATTAGAATAAAGGAGAATTATTTGTCTTTAATGCCCTTATTTGATGTTTTTTTTTAAGCACAAAAAATATTAAAACGATTCATTTAAACTGAATATTTATTAAAAAGATCATTGTTTTAAAAAATAATAATGTAAAAATTGTAATGTTACATAAAACATGATTTAAATGAGAAAATTTTAATATCAAATGATTTAATGTTAACAATTCTAAATCAACTGAAAAATTTTAAATTTAAATTATTTAAAAAATATGTTTTTTCTTATGACTCCATAATTTATGAAATTACAAGTGAAAAGATTACAATAACAAACAATAGACAATAAATATAGAACTTCAATAAGATATGGAAAAAACACAAAATTGGATTTGCTTCACTTTTGGTGAAATGAAATTAAAACAATAAAGCAAATTAATCAAAGAAAAAAAGAACTAATCATAAATTAAAAAATAATTTTTAAAGTTTTTTTAATATTTGAATACTTATTTGAAATTTTAAAATTTTCAAAATAAATCCTGATTATTTGTAAAACCTTTTTGTTTTAAATTAAAGAGAAAATTCAATGTTCAACCTTAACCAGCAAGACTTTGTTTTGAGAGATCAAAAAGCAATTTTGGTCATACTGGGGGTTGCTGACTGTTGATCGCTCATTATTTTTCACAATGTTTATGTCAAGTTAAAAATTGGAAAGGCAGAGAAGTCACTTGATTTGTTTGTTTAAACTTCTTGACATTTATTGTGATTGGAAACTAAGCAAGCAATTAGTGTGATTGTGTGTTTAGAAAAACATATATTCATGAAATTAAAAACCATAAAAAATATTTCAAAAGTTCAAAAAAATTTAAAACAAAATTAGAGGTCTGCTTTTCATATACCATTTGAGATAAATTTAAAACTAATAAATATTATAACTACAAACTTTTTTTTTAATTACTTTTCTTTAAATAAACACATGCAGGCCATTGCTAATAAAAGCAATTAAGTAACTAAAATACAACACACTTTTTTCATATTTTTCTTTGTATTTTGATGGGTGAGCTGAAATAATTTTGGCTTCAACAAAGTTATTTACTAAGCATGATAGACATTCAACAAAAGCTAATTGGGTTCTCAATATAATAATACAAATAAACAATCAACAACACAAAAAATTATCTTAAAATTTAAAAAGTTGGTTTAAAGAAATATGCCCTTTTCTTACTTTTATTAAATGTGTAGCTAATCGTTGTTTTCATGCTTTATCACCTTAAGGAATGTCTATTATTTTAGGTGTTGATAATAATAGCAACAACAGCAATAATAACAGTAATAGTAATAACAATAATAATAACAGGCTTGTATTTGAACAATCTTATATTTAAATAAATGGTAAGCATTAATGCCAAACTAAAACCCTTAGCTGATATATACTCCACTACACCTATATATAAAAAAGTCAATGTATTTACACTCACTGTGCCCAAAAATCTCCAAAAAAAGTACTCACCATTTAATTAAATACAATGACCATTTAATTATTCACCATCTATTATATTAGTATAAAATGATTATCAAGATTACAAACCTCAACATAATTAAGCTCATTTAAATAAACAAGACCTTGTGCAAGTTTAACACGGATGTCAAGTGGTAGTTCTACTGGAACATAAAAACTTTCTACTGATTTTGAGCATATATCAACAGTATTACTTGGCTGATCTATGATCTGTGAAGATGATTCAGTTAGTTTTGCAACAATATGTGAGGATAAATCAGTAAACTGAATAGATGAAACCTGAGCAGCTATTTCTGAAAAATTTATGCCACAGTTTTTTTGTTTAAAAACATCTTCAGGAAGTTTTACATCACAAGTCTTAACAATAAGCTAAATAAATAAAACAAACATATAAGACATAACTTAACATTATAATTCATAACAATTTAAGGTGAATGCATTAAAAGTAGTAAAGAAAGTTAACTTGAACAGAACATTCATACAAGATATCTTTAAAACATAATACAACATATTTTTATATATATTGTTATTTTGACACACACACACACAGATATAAATATATATATATATATATATATAATAATATAAGATTTTTGAATAACGATGCTTAGTTAAGGCACATTTTAATTTTGAATTAGTGTAACGTAAGTTAAAACTACATTTACTTACAAAAGTTTTAGTGCTTTTTTCGTAAAGTTTTTTAATATAAAAAAAAACGTTTTTCATCGCAACTCCCAAGGGGTTTAAAAAAACAAAAAATTTAAAGTTACGGTTGTTTATAAAGACAAAAACTATTTGACGCCGCAATTCCCTAAAGGTTTTTTTTTATTCTTTATACGTCAATAAGTTTTGATTATTTAAAAGTTATTCAAGCAAAACTTAGCAAAATTTGCTTTGCATTTTAAAATGGCTAAAAGTTCTAAACAGAGAGTTAAAACTTATCAAGCTGCTTATCGCCAGTGTGATTCCGAACGGAAAAAATATATGAATGCTGATCACCAAAAAGCTCATCGTCAACGAATAAAACAAGATCCGGAAAAAAAAATGAAAGAAAGAAAAAAATAAAGGAAAGAGCCCGAAAGTATCGAATCAAAAAGAAAGATTCTGCAAAAACAGTTAATTTTTCTATAATTATGATTGTTCAAACAAAAGGGAAATTGCTCAAGAAAGTCCAAAAATGATTGCCCAAAGATCCCGCACAACGTTACGAAGTCCTAGCCACATTGCTGAATGGATCATTCAATAAAGAAACTACTCTTCCATTAAATAGCGTGAATAATCCAGCTTTAACTGAAGTAGAATAAAAGTAAAAAGGTTCTATTGCAAAGATGACATTAGTCGACTGTCTCCAAATGTTAGGGACTTTGTATCAGTAATTAAAAATGGAAAGAAGATTAAGATCCAAGTTCGTCACCTTCTTTTAACCATGAAAGAAGTGTACCAGCTTTTTAAACATGATCACTTAGATATCAAGATTGGATTAAGCAGGTTTTGTGAACTAAGACCAGTAAACGTTCGATCTATTGCAAATTTGCCTCATAATGTATGCATTTGTACTTACCACAAAAATATGCGATTTGCTTTGGATTCCCTGGTAAAAGTTGATCTTTTACTGTTGTCTAACATTATAATTGGGAAAGATGTCTCAAAATTTTGTTTGTAAGGACTCATTAAATGATTGTTTCTACAACAAATGCAACAAATGCAAAGATCTAAAATTTTTCCAGCAATTCCTGGCCATCATTGAACCCCTTAACTTTGAAACAAGTTGGTACCAATGGCAGAAACCAAATGAAAAGCATTACGCTGTAATCAAAAAAGTTAAAAAGTTTGGAAGTGGTAAAGAATTGATTGCTCACATTATGACTATGAGAGAAAAATTCACAACTCATGCCAATATCAAGGGTAACCAATCTAAATGTTTTAAACTAAGCATTATTAAATCCATGAATCCATCATTGAATGTTGCTACTATTCAGGTTAACTATGCAGAAAATTTTAAGTGTTTTAGTCAGAATGAGCCTCAAGCAGCACACTACAGCCAAAATCAAATTTCTCTTTTTTAACTGCAGCTATCTGGCAAAAAAATCTTAAAACTTTCACCATTGCATCTGACTCTCTGGATCACACAAAGATCTCCTTAATTGCAAATTTGGATAAGTTATTGGAGTTTATTTCATTTAATACCCAAGAAATTCACATTTTTAGTGATAATGCTACATCGCAGTTTAAAAATAAAGTCGTGATGAGCACAATAATGCACTTTGAAAAAAAATTTAACAGGATAATATTTTGGCATTTTTTTGCAGCAATGCACGGCAAAGGAGTTGTCGATGGCGTTGGGGCTACTGTAAAGCGTTTGGCAACCAACAGAGTAAGGTCTGGAAAAATTGAAATCCAATCAGCTAATGACTTTGTGAATGATATTCAAGACATAAATGTCAAAGTTCTATATTTGTCAGAGGAAGAAAAGTCAGCGCGCAATTGTGCACTCAAACTCAAATTATACAGCAAGCCAAAAAAGTGAAAGATATCTCTAAATCCCACTACTTTTATGTTGGTAAGAGCCAGATCATAGCAGAAAAAACTTCACCGCGACGTATTTAGTATTTAAAACAAATAAAAGGATGTAACCATTTTTATTTTAAATTATATTCTTATTAACTTTATACTTTTGATTTCCTATAACAAATGGTTTGTAAATGGAATTAAAGGGGCATCCATAAAGTATGTCACCCAATATTTGTCAATTTTAACCCCTGCCTCCTGTCACAAACGATCAGATATACATGCACCCCTCTCGCATTAAAAGTATGTCGCATATATCAGCAACCCCCAAAAAAATAACAAAAAACAACCAACAGCAAACAAACCTTTTTTCACGTTCTTGAAACTAAATGAAATTAAATATTTTGATTTTATCCACTTTGGCGTTTTCAAAATTGTTCGAGCAGTTTTAGCGTCAAAATCTTTTAAAAAGATTTGAATGTACTCTCGCCAGCCGAATAAACAGGAGGGGACATTTATTAATTTTTTAATTTTTTTCCGAATCCTCTGAGCTTATTAGGACCCCCCCCTCCTGCCGTTTAATAATTTTGAAGCAATATAAAATATTTTCTTATTTTTTTACTTTTAGAAAAAGTTTCTCTCAATATTAGATGAAAATATGAACAACCAACCAATAAAAATATTTTAAGCTTTTTAAAACTTTGACCCTCCTGTTTTATTAAACGTTATTATAAAAGTTGATTAGATTTTAGAAAAATTTCTGAAGGAGGGGGTGGGGGTCTTAATAACCCTCCCGTTTATTAAGACCCCCACCCCCTCCCGTTTATTCAGCAGGGGAGAGTAAATAGTTAGCAGCATTTTAAAAAATTAAGCCGGCACATAAAAATTATAAGCGTAAGTAAAATTTTTGAATAACTGTAACATTTTTTTATTTGAATAACTCAATAAAAATTAATAAAATTGTCATACCAAATGTAATTTTTTAAGTTGCTCTTGCGCGTCGAAAAATAAGTGTTAACAATTTAAAAACTTCATTAATATCATCAAAAAAATCTGTCAGTAGAGAGTCACCAGTTATTGAAAATTACTTTTGTTAATTACTTTGAATGAATGAGTTTTAATACAACTGCCGTTCTTTTGTTACGTAACTCTAAAAAATCACGAAAAAATAGATATAAAAATTCCACGAAAATAATCGCAAGGTAACGTAAGTGATGTAACATAAGTTAAAAACCTAGTATCAAGAAAACAAGTTTATCTTTCTTAGCCGGTCACCTCTGATAATTTTTTTTTTATTATTGTAATTAGTATTGAATTCTCAACATCTTGTAAAAATTTCTAACACAATCCGCATTAATGGTTCGCAAAGATTCGATCTAAAAGTTGCAACACTTTTTTTACCTTGTTTTCTGCGTAACGTAAGTTAAGTGGCATTTTCAGTAATAAATTCGTCCTCATTTTGGCCAGACTCAAAACTTTTTAGCTTGTTTTATTCTTTATACTGACAGCTTTCATAAAAATCAGCTAAAAATTTAATTTACAGTTTAAATATGCAAATATTTGATAAAGTTGTTGCGCGTGTAACGTAAGTTAAAAATGGAATTGCCCATATATATATATATATATATATATATATATATATATATATATATATATATATATATATATATATATATATATATATATATATATATATATATATATATAAACACACACACACATATATACATATCAACTCTCGGAATTAGGAAAAATGAGGTTGGCAAATTTGCCAACCTCAATCTTTTAGAGGTCGGCAAAAAAAATTGATACAAAGGTCTTACCATAAAACATAGAAACGAGGTTGGTAGTTTTTTACCAACCTCAAACACTTTATTTACCTCAAACAATTTATTGGCATTTAAGTTGGCATTGCCGAATGCCGACCCTAATTCCGAGGGCTGATATAGATATATATTTTATAAATAGAATTACACATTTTTTACGTTTATATTTTTTATAAATAAAATTACATATTTTTATTTATAAAAATTATGTTAATACAGCTCTGTTTTAACATTATTTTAATTTACTTTAATTCATCAAGAATTTAACATTAAAATAATGCTAACAATTTTACAACATTAAAATAATGCTAACAATAACAATGCAAATAATTTAACATTAAAAATAATGCTGTATTAACATATTTTTATAAATAAAAATATGTAATTTTATTTATAAAAAATGTAAACATAAAAAATATGTCGTTTTATTTATAAAATATATATCTATATCAGCCCTCGGAATTAGGGTTGGCATTCGACAATGCCTACTTAAATGCCAATCTAAAAGTGTTTGAGGTTGGTAAAAAAACTACCAACCTCATTTCAATGTTTTAACACTAAAAATTAAAATACTTTACTACTAAGTGTATCTAATTCATAAAAATTCTTAAACTAATATTATAACTATAAATAAAAATTAAATATAAACAATTTTGCCCCACCTTTAAAAGTTTATCATATTCTTTGATTGCCATATACATTTCGCTAAGTAAATGAATACCTAAAGTTTTTTTAAAAAAATTTTAATATTATGAAAAAAAACTTGAAAATTTAGGGAACAAAAAAAAATATATATATACTTTCATAATCTTTGATATTTATACACATCTTGCACGCTACTTCAAGCATTTCTCTTGATCGATCTGTCAAGCCAAATTTATGATACAACTGTGTAAAAAAATCTCCCAGTTAGTCTTTGGTTAGATATAGTGATCTAACTAGATAAGTTATCTAGTTAGTTATCCATTTTTTAATGTTAATTCACCTCCCCAAGGCTGAGAAGGCCACTACAGTCGATTAGGCTACTATAATTGTGGTTACAACCCTCTCTCAACTCTATAACTCTCTGAAACACAAACCTTGATGAACAAGGCATCTGCACAGAGAAACAAGTTGAGCACAGTACTACCAGGGATGTGGTGGGGATTGAACTCAAACTTGCTATTGAGGCAAGCGCTCTACCACAACACCACTACCGTATATTATAAATCTATATAAGTTATACTTAGTTACAGTGCTTTCTTGTTATAATATAGTGGTTTATAAGATACTGTACATTATAAAACACTGTATACTATAAAAAAGCTTGATTTTTAGTTTCAATTAGATTACAAACTAATAAAACCTTTTTATTGAGATAAGAATGATACTTTTATTAGAATTTTAAAGTAAAAGAAGTTTTTTACTTGTTTGGTAGACCATACTTAAGATTAGGCAGCAAAAGACAAACTTCTGACAATGTGACAAAAGTTTTTGTTATGACATGTCTCAGCATTGATGACAGAGTAATAGAAGTTAATCAAAAAAGTCATAATTTATACTCTTTGTTACTTTCATGTTTACAAAATGACATATGCGTGTTATAACTAGAATATGTTTTATTTATTTTAATTTAAACTCTGTTACAGTTGAACATTAACAATAGAACATTAAACTGATCTTATATTAGAACAGAAGAGACTCTAGCCATAGTAACAACTTACTAAGGATGAGAAAAATTTTGATATCAAACACTAAACTTTATTATAAATGGTTTGTAAATAATGGAGGTTTTTTTAGTGGAAGTATCACAATAAAAATACTTGGTCCTGATCTGCAAATCAGGTTAAAACCAGTAAAGGAATCTGATTTAAATTCAAAACAATTTTATTAACTTTTTATCTCATATTTGATTAGGAATATATGATATAAATTTTAAAAAATATTCTATTTCAAATAAAAACATTTTAAAAGTCTTTAAATAATGTTGAACAAGAAACACTATTTGCTTTATTTACTGTGCATTCCATAATATTTCTATATTTTCTATTTTTCTATTAAAAGATTATTCAACACCATTTTAATATTGCTCTGCTTTTTTATTAGAACAACCTTAAAAAAATATTTATTTATTTAAATAATAATTGTTGAAATTTTATAATCTAAATTAGAAAAATCTAGTTTTCATTGTTATCCATAAGCTTTTCCAGACTTGAAAATTTAAAAAAAATTTTTCTGAATAAAGTAATTTCTTTGGCGATAACAACTTACTTTTGAAATTTCTTTGGCGATAACCATAAAATCTTCTAAATGTGTAGGCTTTATTATCTAAAATTATATATATATATATATATATATATATATATATATATATATATATATATATATATATATATATATATATATATATATATATATATATATATATACATATATATTAATGCAATTCTAATTGTAAAAAAAAAAATTCTAAAAATAGTTATGTATGACTGAATTGAACTAAGTAAAAATAAAAATTTACCTTCATTATAGTAAATAAGATATCAAGTGTCTTTCGGTAATCTTGTTTCTCAAAATACATAGTTGCTCTATCCCATTGTAAACAGGCATCTGTAGAAAGAACTTTGCAAGCTAAATGAAAAAAAACACAAAAAAAAAACACTTATAAAAAAACATTAATTTATTGCAGTTAGTTAATTAAAAAGGTTAATTAACTAACTGCAATAAATTTAAGCAGTAATCGAAATTTAAACTAAAATAACAGTAAATAGCAAAAGCAACAAACAAACAATCTTTCTTGGTAAGATCATTAAAATCATTAAGATATTTTGAAATATGTTTTTTATAAAAAAATTTATTATTAAAGATCTGCAGGACTTAAAGGTTAAAGATAAAGACATAATTCATCTTATTTTAGACACTGTACAACATTGATAAGCCCCCTCTTCCCTCTAAATAAAAGTTATAAGTGACATCATCATCTAAAAATACCTTTTTCTTCAAGATATATGTTTGGATCATATAAGCATGTAATTTAAAAAATACTGAGATGATTTTGAGTTTTCTAAAATAGTTTCATTTTTTAGTTATTCCAAAAATCTTATCATCCTAAAAAGGAATCTAGAGTACGTGATGGATGAAGTTGTACTTAAATAAAATTACAATAATATAATAAATCTTAAAGTTGTATTTAAATGTTGTTTCTTCAAACATAATATTTAAAATTGAACTTTAATTTTTATAAAAATAGATGTTTTTATAGCAGAATAGCGCTTTTTTTTTCTTCATTTTTCAACTTAAAACACATTTACTTAAAAAAAAAAAACATATTAGTAAACTATCATACTCATATATAATCATATAAACTATGTACAAGCAAGTTTTACAAAAAAAAAACATAATTAAGACCTCTATCATAACATGCAAGAGCTTGTGTTTCACTTCCTTCATTAATACATCTTTGAGCAAGATCCCTCCATTCTTGAGCATCTTTACAATCCAGAAAAGCAGAAACCAATGCATACTAAGAGCAATAAGAAATATAATAACATCTACATACTAAAATATAACAAACTAAAAAACTCTAAACTAAAATAGCCCTATCCCATAAAACTTTGCAAGACAAACAAATAGTAAAAAACAATACTTAATAAAATAACACAAAATCATTCTGTAAATTTTTTTTTTTTTAATTTTTTTTAACTATGAAAAACTTCAACTTACATTTAATTCCAAAATTCAAAACTTTTTTACATTATTAAAAACCCTTCTACTTTAATAGCCATTGAATTTTAATTAAAGTATCGGGGCAGATGATAGATTTATGTTATTGAGAAAACTGACACATCTTTAAGTTAGTTAAAAAAAAAACAGGGAAAAAAAAAACACAAAAGTATAAAAATATTTAAAAAAAACAAATAGAGATAGAATAAAGTATAATAATAAAAAATATATTAAACTAAAAACCTGCAAAGCCATCTCTTTATTTCCTTGTTCATCATAGATAAATGACAATGTTTTAAAAGGTTCCCCACTTGATGGTACTTAACAAATAAATACAAAAACAATAGAACACTTATAATACAAGTAGTTTTAATAAATAATAATATTAATTTTAATAAATAGCTTTGCCCACACTTTATAATATTTAATTTTGATAGCTTTACCAACATTTATTAATAAAAAATATATTTCTTTGTTGGTGCATTTTTGAACTAAAAAATGTATGCGCTTTTAGTGAATTTTTTTTTTTTTTTGGTTTTGACAGATTTTGACAGTGTTTTTAATTAATAATATAATAATAATATATAATAAAATAAATAATAAAAAATAAATAATAAAATAAATAATAAAAAATAAATAAAGATTTTGATTTAAAAACACAGTTTGCACAGCGCACAGTTTGCACAGTACACAGTTTGCACAGTGATTCAGAGTGATTAAAATACAATTGAAATATAATTTTTTTATTTTAAAATGTTATTTTTAAGTACATTAAAATCTCAGATTTTAATGTACTTAAAAAAGTTATATTTAGTATTGTAAAATTGGAAATTAACTGTAGCATAATTAACTGCAGCATAATTAAAAAAAAAACTTTATAGATAAATATTTTTTTCAATTTTACCAATTTAATTTTACAATTATTCACAAGCAAATTTTTGAAGTGGAACAATACTAAACTATATTATTAAACAAATATCCGTTTTTTATATTAAAATAATTGATTTTTCTTTAAAGATTAAATTTCTTATTTTTTCCTTTTTTTTATACCCCAATTACAGTTTATTTTTATACCCTAATTATAGTTTATTTTTAATAAAATCATACTAAATCAAAATGCTTTAAAAGTAAAAAGTTTTTTAAAGAAAATTCAAGTTTACATATTTTAATTTTTTAATTTAAATTTATGAAGAGAAAAAAGGAAAAAAAAATTTACAAATGTTAATTTAAGTATTTTTTTTTTTAAGCATTTTTTTAATATTAATAACACAATTAAAATTTAAAAATGAGATCAAAAGACAAAAAATAAAATAAGAAAATTAAAAACATCAACCTATTTAAAAGCATGTATGAATCTTATATTTGCAATGCAACATTAATTGCAAAGTTATTATTGGTCAATGGAAATATATGGAAATATAAATGTAATTGAATGTATTTGTTTCCAGAAAATTTAATCTTAGGGACACTCCATTAATGAGAAAGATTGAACCAAAAGTTGAACAAATGAAAAAGCAGCTTTGATAAGGGATGTATTGTAAGGAAACTTATCAATATTAAAACTTTAATTTAGCAACCACTGGTTGTGGTTAAACTTAACAATCTTAAATGTATATATCAAAGCATATTTGACAAACTTAAGCAAATATGCTAAGATATATACAATTTGTCAAACCTTTAAGGTTTGAAGTTTAAATCTACAAATCCTGTTGTAGTTTGTTTTCAAAGTTATCCATCAAAAGAACTGTTAGGGTGAATTATGTAAAGATTATGTAAAGATGAATGGATGTTTGGAACAAGGCTGATTTTGGAGAACTCGTCATTTCTGGAGCTGTTGTCAGGTAAAAAAAATGCAACTTTTAATTATGTAAATAAAAAATAAGCAACTCAAGAAAAAAACTAGTTAAATACAAACAAATAAAAAAAGGAACCATTACATTGTATATTATTTTACTTAAGAAATAATTTAATTATTACGGTTTAAATTTCTGATTTCATTTAAATTTTCTGAAGATTTCATACAAGAGAGTAACAAAATCTTCAACATATCTGTGGGAAAGTTTAAGTAGAAGATCCAATCATATCAACTTCGTTCTCAGGAGGCATGTTGTGACACCACTGCTTCCAATACTAGAGTATTTTTTGGTGCCATTACCATTCTTAAAAATAATCTCAACATCCTCTTATTATGGTTTCACTTAAGGGGATACATGTTGGAGTTGCACTTCTTTTAGTTTATGGAAGCTCTTACTTTAGTTAAAAAACTAAAGGGTCCAGGAGAGCACTATATGTAAGACTGCAGAATTTTTTCTAGTAGCACTGGAATAATCTTCGTTAATAAAAATATTTGCACCTTTTAGCTTTGATGCGCTATTATGGTATTGGTATTGAAATAAAATTTTATCGATGCAGAACGTTAAGTTAACAAAACTTATTAAGTGTTTCTAACAGTTTAGTAACTCAAATATAATCTTTATAAATAATAGTAACTAACATATAATCACAAATTTCTTTTTTTCTTAAGTAGTTTAGAATTACATAAATATATATTTACTATAAGTAGTTTAGAATTACATAAGTATGTATTTACTATAAAGTAGTTTAGAATTACATAAGTATGTATTTACTATTAATAGTAGAGGTTTTTTTTTATCTTACAACTTTTCGATTTAGTTACTAAATTTTTATAACATTTTATAATTATTTTTTTAGATTAATGTTATAAATTTTATAACTACACCTTTTCAAGATCTAATTGAGAATATGCAATTTGTAATTTGGACATTATAAACTCTTCCATAAATTGTATTCATCAAGATAAGCTGTTATATATTTAACAAAATCTGCTTTTCCAACTGGTAGATTTAGTGCTTGTAACTTCTTCTTGTTTATTCTTCAAACTAACACTTATTATTCTTGGTAACATGTTTAATATTAACTAATGCATATAAGAACTGATATAAAATGTATATATTTTAATTTGTTTTTTAAAACAAGTATTCTCCAGAGGCATCAAAGGTTTTTAATTTTTTTAAATTCTGAATCTACGAAAAAGAAATGTAATTTTGAAATCATTGAAAAAACTTATCATTTTAATCTAATCTCAGTTGCACCTTAATATGAGAAAAATTCTTAATTTAAAGATGAAGAAGATTTTAAAGAAAAACAAACAGTAAGAACAACAATAAAATCAGTAGTAAAATGACTTTAGTATATCAGGTTGGTCAGTTATAAGAAAGCCAGGAAAAAGTTAGAAAAAAGTAATACTTTTTGCATTCGAAAGAGAAGCACCCAAAACAAAAAGAAAGTAGAATTATCTACTATCCATTGACAGAAAACTTTGAAATCAGCTGCCATAATGAAAAACATTTTTGCTGCATTCTTTTAAAGTTAATTGCACTTGGATAAAGGGTGGATTTCAGATTTTGCAATTACAAATAACCAGGTAGGAACAAGACTGTATATGTTTTTCTTTTAATTTTTATTTATTAGAGGAAAATACTAATATAACTAATGAAATCTGAAAATGAAATATGAAATGATCGTAGACAACCAGGTAGGGTTTAACATAATTAGCTACCATTTTGTAAAATATTATTTTTTCCTTATATTTTTTCTTTTTTCAATTTTGAGCTCTTTAAATTTTTTTTATATTTTGAATAATAGGTTTTGAGAAGATTGACTATTCCAGAGGAAACATGGCTTGGTCATTAAAAGCATGAAAGTATAACGCTCTGCAGAAATATTATCACCAGCGGGTCTCTAAAAAAGGTAGCCCAATATCTAGACATCTGAATTTGTAGTTATCTATGTAGTATCTACTACTATGTAGTAATTATTTATAGATTTTTCTTATTCAATTCCATTATTCTTTATTACACAAAAATAATAATAATAAATGAGTTTATTGTATTATACCTATATACTTTTGATTTGATTTCATTTTTAGGATGAGGTTACAAGGAAGGACTACATTGAGCTGGCAATGCTTGCACTTATGGTGCTTTCTGAGCTCAGGTACAAATTTCGTACTTCTAGAGCCATGCCCGCTTTATGGAAAAAGTTATATATATAATACAATATAAGGTTTCTAGTTTGAATGAAAAGTTTTCATAATTATTATAAGCAACTAAAATGTAATTTTTTTTTAAGTAAAGGTTAACAATTTTTTGTTTTATCCAGGATATGAGAGCTCTTTGACAAATGAATATGTTTAAGGAGTACAATCTGAGCACGAATAAGAACTTTAAACTTCAGTGGACCAAAGCCTCCAAGCTTAGTTCAATCGGTCACAGAAAGTTTGTGGCTATTGTTCCTTATGATAGACCAGAGTAAATGTGACTGTCAATGGATGAATACCTCTCCAGAATATTGGACTTGCAACAATTTCTACCTAAAGTTTCAGGACGCTGTTTTTAACTTTTCAGTTGTTAATGATTGCTCTGAAAGAACTGTTAAACTCATAAAAGACAACATTGATATTGCCCGAAAAGAAAAGACAGGATTCACTTTTATTTTGGATTAATTACAAAAGGAAGTATGGAGAATAAAGACATTCAAGTAAAACAAAAAATGATATAAAAATATAACATAACATTTAAACAATAAAACAATTATAAAAAAAATTTGTTAAATGAAATTGCTAGACGTTTTATGCAAAATATCTAGATTTTTTACCAAATGACTTAACATATCTAAAGAGATATTGCATTGCATAAAAATCGGTAAAAAGTTGCATAAACTTGCCATTTTGTAGATAGATTAATTAAAAATATTTCAGATAAATAAAAATACCATGCATTTTTATTTGTTTCTTCTAACTTAGAAGAAACTCTGGAAAGAAAATTAAATTGAATTATTTTGAGTTTTAGAACTTGCTCAAGTGTGCCAAAAATGGGCTTAAAAAAGGTAAAAAAAGTCAAAAATAAGATAATTGAGGCACTTGAGCAACCTCTAAAAATGGTCAAAGAAAAAAAAAAACAATAATAATAATTTACAAATAAAAATAGGGGTCTGCGCAGCAGATAAGACTCCATGATACTTTAAGTTTTTTTATGATCTCAAAATGAAGCAGTCTAAGGTGCAGATAATGGTTTGGTTGCTAAACTCGAAAAAATTCTTAAAAGGAACTTGTACTTTTTAGGGTACTTGCAGCATTATGTTAAACTGCCATTGCAACACATTATATATTAGAATTAGATGGGAATAAAAACAGACCTAATCAAATTCTTTATAAACAACCACTGCTATAATTTGCTCTAAAAAAACTGGACCAAGTAAAGTCAGATGACTTACTTAGGCTTTAAGAATAATATTGGTATATGTTAGGACTGAGCAACCATGTACAGAGTTATTAGCAAGAACTAAGTATATTGCTTAAGTTTATTGG